>NW_027496480.1:0-105000 GCF_021521415.1 Bidens hawaiensis | reverse complement strand
AACACTCAGAAGAAACCTGCTACTCCCGTGTTCTCGGGATCAAGGTCGTCTCCCAAATATCCCATTATGGTATAAAATAATAAACTCTTGTCCATATATAAGCGATTACTGGAACAGATGGATCACTAAAACAAGACCAACCAGATGTTGGTGAAGGAACTGGAAGATATCAGAAAAGCCAAGAAGCCGGCGGAAGAATTCACACCATTAATCCCGAGATCTCTGGATTTCACTCCTCCAGGATCCTCAGGATTGGTGCGTCCGGAGTCAATCATGGCGTACAACCCTGGATCCTCGCTCTTCCAGCACTCAGGGTCGGCAGGATTGTACTCATCTGGATCCCAAGGATACTTGCATGCATCCTTTGCCAGGCCAAGGATACTTGCATGCATCCCAAGGATCGTACAACCCTGGATCCTCGCTCTTCCAGCACTCAGGATCTTCAGGACCGTTTCAGCAGTCTGGATCCTCAGGATTGTCCCATCAGACGGGACCCTCAGGTTCTTATCAGCTAGCGGTACCCTCAGGATTTCTGCAACAAGCAGGATTCTCGGGAGTGCCTCCATCAGGGTTCTTCAACCCTCAAAAACCATTTGCTCAGACTCAGCAGCTTGCAGGATCCTCTGAAGTGCACCAGGGAGACTTTATCCCGATGTAGGCTAATCCTTCTACCACTCCATTTTCCACTCAGGGAAACACTATGTTTGGGAATGCCAGCTACAACACCCAGACCGTTCCTCAGAATATTAATCAGGGTTACACTTTCAATATGATTCCATTTAATGCTAACCAAGGATTTTTGCAGGATGCAGGCATAAATTCAAGTTTAGCCCGGGAATTACAGAAACTTAAGGACATGATATCAAATGTTCCTGGTGTAATCCGTCCCATAACTGAAGTTCCCACTGATAGTTACAGAATATCCCAATTTGTGCCATCAATTGGTGACGTACAGATCCCTAAACGGTTTGAAACCCCAAATATGAAGCTATATGATGGTTTGACGGATCCTGAGGAGCACGTTACACAATATAGAGAGCGTATGGAGATCAACCCAATCCCTATGGAAATCAAAGAAACAAGTGTTTGCAAGGGGTTTGGGTCTACCTTGACTGGAGCAGCCATGAAATGGCTACTGAGTATTCCTCCTAATACTATCACTTCCTTTTCTCATTTAATTAACTTGTTCAATAACCAGTTTTCTTGTTGTAGAACATTTGAGAAAATAACAGGTGATCTTTACAGGGTTACCCAGAATCCTGGGGAATCCTTGAGAGATTTTATTATCAGGTTTGGTAAGGAGTCGCTGTAGTTTCCAAATATAAACCCGGCTTTAGCAGTGGAAGCTCTTAAGTTGGGGTTAGAGAAAAACTCCTCTTTCTATGATGATCTTGTTATGAATCCATGCAGGTCATTAGATGAAGCAAGAAGCAGAGCTCTGAGGTTTATCAGGCTAGAAGACGATAAGAAAAACTTTAAAAAGGTCGATATCCCGAAGTATGACCAGACGAACAGAAAAGTCAAATCCCCGGGAAAATCGTATCGATCAAAACCTTACTATAAGCCTGAAAACCCCAGGAATAATGCAGTAGATGACGAAGATGATGAAGAATATCCTAAAATATCTAAATAATGTTTTTCTGTTGATATTGGTGGATTAATGTGTGCCATGCAGGATTTAGGTGAAAAAGCCAGGTGGAAAAGGAAGATGGAGAAACAGGGAACCTAAAAAGACAAATCAAAATGGTTCGCCTTCCACGAAGATTTTGGGCACTTGACTGAGGATTGCATTGCACTTAGGAGGGAGATTAGCTATCTTCTCAGCAAGGGCCACTTGAAAGAGCTACTTGGCCGGAAGAAGGGAAAGGCGAAAATTCCTGAAAATATTCCTGAAAAGGCGACTCCTCCACCAACAGATGCAAGAACAATCATGTTCATATCTGGAGGATCTGATATCTGTGGAACCTCTTATTCTGCTGCAAAAAGAAATGTTGATCAAAGAAAGTTAGAAGTGGCTGACAGACCAATAAAGACATCCATTCTCACTCAAGCAAAGACCATGACCTTCGATGAAAGCGATAGAGTCAACATTCAGGATCCTCACCATGATAGTTTGGTAATAACATTATATGTGGCTAACCATTATGTCCGCAGGATCCTCGTAGATGGTGGAAGCTCTGTCAATATTATTCAACTAGATGTGCTGAGAAAGATGAATATTCCTGAGGATGAGATTGTTCCCAGTTCCTCAGTATAGGTTGGATTCAGTGGAGAGACTAAGAGCACTATCGGGGAGATATAAAGCTCCCAGTATATGTCGAAGGGTAAAATAAAATATAAAAAATTTGTGTTATTGATTGTTTGTCTTGTTGCAATATTATATTAGGCAAGCCCTGGATACACGACATGAAAGTTGTCCCCTCCACCTATCACCAATGTATGAAACTCCCAAGTCCGTGGGGAGTTATCAAAATCGTCAGTGATCAACAAGATGAAAAGAATTGCTACACCTCTTCTATGAAGTGTGCAGCCAAATCCCAGCAGGCGTAGCAATTACAGAAGCCAACACGAGACATAATGGAGGCCAGGGAACAAGAAATTAAAGAAGTAATTCCTTATCCCAAGGATCCTGAAGTTAAAGTGCTGATAGGAGCGAGCATTCCTGAGGATATTGAGTTAAAATTGCTCGACTTCCTCAAGTCAAGACTGTCAACATTTGCATGGAAACATGAAGATATGACAGGTATTTCCAAAGATATTATAACACATAAACTTGGAATTGATAATTCATTCAAGCCAATCCATCAAAAGAGAAAAAGTTTGCACCTGAGAGAAACATAATCATTCAAGAAGAAATTGGAAGACTCTTGAAGGCAAATATGATTAGGGAAGTTCAATATCCCTGATGGTTAGCAAATGTGGTGGTTGTACAGAAAAATAATGGAAAATGGAGAGTTTGTGTGGATTTCACAGACTTGAATAAAGCTTGTCCTAAAGATCCATTCCCTCTACCACACATCGATTCAATGGTAGATGCTACAGCCGGCCACGAGATGCTGACATTTATGGACGCATCCTCAGGATTTCAGCAAATCTAGATGGAACCCTCGGACCAAGAAGACACAACCTTCATGACTCCCACATGTATTTATTGTTATATTGCTATGCCCTTTGGACTTAGAAATGCATGTGCGACCTATCAGAGGTTGGTTAACATGATGTTCAAAGATCAACTGGGGGATACGATGGAGGTCTATATAGATGATATGGTGGTGAAGTCCAAGAAAGCTGAGGATTACCTCCAGGATCTCAAGACCGAATTTGATATCCTCGACAAATATAACATGAAGCTGAATCCTGCAAAGTGCCATTTCGAAGTAAAGGATGGCAAATTCTTGGGATACATGGTCACTAAAAGGGAAATAGAGGTGAGTCCAGAGCAGATACAAGTTATCCTGAATCTAAAATCCCCAGCATCAGTCAAGGATGTTCAAAGGCTGACTGGCAGGATAGCAGCACTCAACAGATTCATATCCAAATCCTCATAAATGTGCAAAGAATTTTATGATATCCTGAGGAAAAATAAGAAGTTCGAATGGACCAGTAAGCATGAGGAAACTTTGATATCCTTAAAAGCTTATCTTTCCTCTGCTCCTCTACTGGTAAAACCCGAAGAAGGTGAACCTCTATCTCTATATCTAGTTGTATCAAATAATGCTGTGAGTGCAGTTTTAGCAAAGGATCTCGGAGGTCAAAAACATCCCATCTATTATGTGAGTAAAAGTCTATTGGATGCTGAAACCAGGTATTCTTATCTTGAGAAATTAATTTTAGCACTTATTATGGCATCTACTAAACTTAGACACTATTTTGAAACTCACCCTATTCATGTTAAAACTAATTACCCTATTAAGTCTCTCTTGAGAAAACCAGAAATGTCAGGTAGGATGGCAAAATGGGCTGTGAAGTTGAGTGAATATGATATAGCATATGAACCTAGGACTGCCATCAAATCCCAGGCATTAGTAGACTTTGTGGCTGATTTCACCAGTGAACTTAAAGAAGAGGCAGACTTAGAAGTCCAACAACTTGAAGAAACCAAAGATAAGTGGACTCTATACACTAATGGTGCTTCAAATGTTAGAGGAACAGGTCTCGGGATCCTGCTGAAATCGCCACAGGGGGACATTATACCTCAATCCAAATCATGTGGATTTCAAGCCACAAATAATGAGGCAGAATATGAAGCTTTGATTGCAGGATTACAACTAGCAATCGACATGAAAATCAATTTTATTCAAGTACATGTTGATTCATTATTATTAACTAATCATTTTAATGGTTCATATATTGTTAGAGGAGAAAAACTAATGAAATATTTAGAGCTAGTCGAAAAACTAGCAAAGTGTTTCGAAATGTTTGATATTTCACAGGTACCTAGAGAAGAAAATGTTGAAGCAGATGCCCAAGACTATTTAGCTTCATCCTTCAGGATGCCGAAAGGTGTCAAGATTCCTATCATACATATCCTGAGCCCAGCAATAGAAGGGCAAGGTGTCAATGAAACATCAGAAGATGATGAAGATATGGGAGTCAAAAATCCTAAAGATAATGAAAAATCTTGGATTATCCCAATCAGAAGATATATTCAGGATGGAATTATCCCCAAGGATGAAAACCCAAGGGCTTTCCGCACAAAGGTAATCCCATATACTATAATGAATGATATATTATACAGAAAATCTCTTGCAGGACCATATCTTAGGTGCTTGGAGAAGGCAAAATCTCAAGAAGTTCTTCAGGATATCCATGAAGGAGACTGTGGGAATCACACTAGGGGCAGAGCACTATTCTCCAAAATCCTGAGGACCGGATACTTTTGGCCAACAATGAAGAGGGATGCTATGACTTATTCCCAGAAATGTGATGCATGCCAGAGACGTAGCAACATTTTGCACCAGCCAGCAGAACCCTTGTATCCTATTATATCCCCTTGGCCTTTCATGAAGTGGGGAATGCATATTGTGGGGAAACTACCAAGAGCTCCAGGAGGAAAAGTTTTTATGTTGGCTATGACAAAGTATTTCTCGAAGTGGATTGAAGCGGAAGCTTTTGTCCAAGTCAGAGAGAAAGAGGTTATCTCATTCATCGAGCGCGATATCCTGACAAGATTTGGAATCCCAGCAGAATAGTGTGACAATGGCTCGCAGTTCATTGGCAAAAGAACCACCAGCTTCTGTGCCAGTTGGGAAATCAAGATGATCACCTCAACACCTGTCCATCCTCAGGCTAATGGTCAGGCCGAGTCAAGAAACAAAATCATCATCAATAACCTGAAGAAAAAATTGGGGTCTAAGAAGGGAAAGTGGGCCGAGGAACCACCTTTTGTTCTTTGGGCAGATAGGACCACTTCAAAGAATGCTACTGGTCAGACTCCTTTCTCATTAGTATTTGGAGCTGAAGCAGTTATCCCGATGGAGATGGTTATCCCTACAGCTAGAGTCAGTCATCAGAATCCCGAAGATAATACTCAGAGTCTACTTGAAGATCTAGATGCAGTAGAAGAACTCAGAGATTTAGTGAAGATCAGAATGACCTCTTAGCAGCAGAAGATAGCAAAGTCCTACAACAAAAATATCAGGGTTCGTAGATTTCAATAAGGGGATTCAGTTCTCTGAAAAGCTTTTCAGAATACTACAAATCCTACGGATGGAAAGCTTGCACTAAAATGGGAAGGTCCTTACTTGATTGAGTCAGAAGCAGGAAAGGGGGCATACAGATTGTCTACTTTGGATGGTGACTTATTACCAAGGGCTTGGAACGCTATCCACCTTAAAAAATATTTTATGTAAGACTCCTATCCCGAAGATAATTGTTATCCTGAGAAATTTAATAGTGATGTTTAACGACTAAGGTATGTATTCGAATTTACATTTTTATTCATTTTTCAATATTATTATTCTTTTATGATGATACTGACTTAAGCATCGGATGGGTGTTAGCAAGGCTAACACCCACCCCTCACTTAGAATTGAGTGTTTTGTAGCCTGAAGGCATGTGGTATCCCCCACATGAAATGAAGTTAATTTGGGCCTTATCGCCAGTTTGTTAAGGCCTTGTCGCCAGTTTATTTGGGCCTTGTCGCCAATTAAGGTATTATCCGATACCTTCTTAGGTTTAAGGGGTTTTCACCTCTTCTTAAGATCACCTGTAGCGCACGTTTATTCAGCCATAGTTCGAGAGGCGGGGCCAGCACATGAAATATAGTGACTTGTTACCTCGTTATCCTCAGCTATTGGTTTGAATCTAAAGTTAATGGTAGACGTACCATCCCTAAGGGCCTTGTCGCCAGTTTATTCCTAAGGTTTAAGGGGTTTTCACCTCTTCTAAGGGCCTTGTCGCCAGTTTATTCCTAAGGTTTAAGTGGTTTTCACCTCTTCTAAGGGCCTTGTCGCCAGTTTGTTTAGGCCATGTCGCCAGTTTGTTTAGGCCTTGTCGCCAGTTTGTTTGGGCCTTGTCGCCAGAATTTCTGAAATTATTTTCAGGATAATGTTAATGTTGCAGGTCTATCAGTATATCCCTTGAATTGGAGGAACATTCTGAAAAATAATCTTATTACAAGGATGAAATGGTCTATATATTGTCAGAGTTAGTTGTTATGTGATTCTGGTATGATTTCATATTTGTCAATATCTTATATTTCATATTAGTTCTCTTATTTATAAGACGAACTTTATGACTTGGTATTGGTTTATTGACTTAAACTGTTATTAAAAAAATCCATTACTAATAGATTCGATTTTTTTTAAAAAAAAAATTAATAACACAAACAGGGAAAACAATACCAATATAAGTCATAAAAGGTTGTTATACTAACATCATAATGCAGAAAAAGATGATTCAGGTTTCGCTCAAAACAGAGCCCATCCACCCGAAGCATCATATTGTTCAAAAACAGGAAATTAAAGTTAGTTTGGGCTTCGTCCTAAACCAGGATCCCTCCACCCAAACTACTATCCTAAGCATGTTATATTATCCTTACACAACCGAAATAAAAATTGTTCAGGCAACCATCAGAAACACATCAAAACAACCTGAACACCAGGTTCAAACCTTGTCACCTTCACCATGATCACCCTCCTTCTTCTCCGACTCCGTCACCTCACCAGCCTTAGTTTCCTTCATCTCCCATCTCCTTAATAACCTCAGAGGTACCTGCCACATCAGCTTCTTCAACCTTCTCACCCCTCAGCATCTTCAGCTTCTTCCTCCAAGCCGCAGAATTCCAGGAATCCATCACATAGCCCTTCGCTTGCACCTCCTCTGACATCTTGAGCATTGACTCCAGGATACTGGTGGCTGCAAATTTCATGGTCTCTTCAATGAACTCGGTCTTCTCCAACCCAAATGAAGTTCTAAGGTCCACAATCTCTTTGTCCTTCTTCTTGAGAAGCTTGTTCTTTATGTCAGCAGCATGTAGAAGATCGGCAATGTTGACCTCAGCCTCTTTCAGAGCCAATTCAGCGTCTTGGGATCTCTGATGGTAACCTTCAGTTTTCTGTTATCCCCAAATTAACATAAGTTTTCCTGCATATTATTATTTTCAGGATAAATAAAGATACTTACTGTTCCAAGAAAGTTGGTGAGAGCTTGCAACTTCTCTACAGCATCGGTAGTGCTCATGTTGGCAAAGGGCTCAGTTTCAGCTGAAGTTGTGGCCTTTCTTTTCTTCTGGGCAGCGCTCTTTTGACGAGTTGTTGGAACCCTTACTTTCGGAGAGAGGGTCTTGGAGTGTTCCTGTTTCACCACGGTCCTATCCTCGATGAGATCGTCCAGGTCAACTAAGCTGAAGGAAGATTTTGGCTTTGGCATCTCTACACATTGATTTATCAAGTTATTCTCAAGAAAGTCAAATCCTAAGAATTTTATGAAATACCCAAGATACTTACCAGAAAACATACTTTCAAGAGACTTCGCAGCGGTCACGCTAGTTTCCCCTATTTCTTCTTCTAACCAGAATTCCCTATCCTCTGCCGGAATTTTGAACAACGCCTTTAGCCTTCGATTCGTATCCTTCATGTACCTTATCAAATTGTAACGATTCCGACGAAACCCGGTATACCCTAACCGGTAGACAATAGTTACGTCATATTTAATGTCGGGTACATGAATTACCATAGTAATTATACGAGAATACATGGTTCATTGTATTGATTGTACGTGAATATATAATTCACCGTATTGAATATGCGATCAATCGATCGATAGTTATTGAAACCCGAACGAATCGAGGGTTCAATTATAGACGAGATATATGATATTTAGTGATGTTACGAAGTATTAAAGCTTCGGGATAAGTGGATTAAGGCACAGAAAAAGAATATCGATTTAATGGTACGTCGGTACGTTAAACGAAACCTTTAATACCAAACCAAGCAAGAGACGATCGATCAAGCCGAAAAAGATGCGCAATTATTAATAATATGACGTTTTAAGTTAATAAATGTCATGGTTTATGTTTTTAAAGTTTTTAAATCGGTTTTATATAAATTTCATTTTTAAGCCGAAAAACGACCGTTTTAACCTCGTTTTAAGCCGAATCAGACATTTAACCGAAAAACGAACTGAACCAGATTATCCAAAACATTATCCGGATTACGGGAATCCAATTGTGTGGCTAAAAATAGAGAAGTGGGTCCCACCCCACCCCCCTATCTAACCGATCGGACCCAAGGGGGGTCATTCCCCATTCCATTTTCTTTTTTCTCATCAAAACTCTCAACATTCATCAACCTCTTCAAGATCATGATCCAAAACCGAAAGTTTGTAGCAAGAAAACAAGGCAAAGAATCGAGTTAATCACGTTTCCATCTTCGTTTCTTGAGTTCATTTTCAAGAAAATGAGGTTTCAAAGATGAAAACCGATTCTTGCATGATCAAGTGATGTATACGGGTTATACAAGGTATCTTGGTCCAAGAAAGGAGTTAAACGGACCAAAAACGAATTTTTACGGTTTAAATCTTTGTTTTTGAATCATAACCGAAACTATAGTGTAAGAGGCTTGATAGTGAGTGTAACTTGCTTGGTATTGTGGTATGTTGGTTGTAGGTTCTGTATTTAGTGGTAGATAAGGCGGAAAGACGAGTTTGTAGCTTGTAGTGGCGGAAAACGAAAGGTATATTCGGTTATGTTCGGTTTTGGGATATTTGGACAGATTGTGATACGTGTAGAGTTAGGTCATGAAATTTTACATAGGTGTTAGATACATGAAAATATGAGTTCCATGAATTTTTGGTAATTTTTGGATAAAGGATGAATATTTGGTGAATTTAATGCTCGGTTTTGGCCAAAAATTGTGAAAAATAGTTAAATATTATGAAAAATTCTGTAAAATTGCAGATAAGCTTTTTATATCATTTATAAGTCACACACAAAATTTGAGGTCATTTGGAGAAGTCTAAGTAGGCTTTTTGGTTAAACGAGTTCTAGGGTTTTCTAGCTCGGTTTTAGTGAAAATGGCATGTAAAAGAAGATTTTGGTTCTGGAAAAATTACAGGGGACTATGTGGATGGCAGGGGACATCCAGGAGAAATTTGGGATTTTTCTAAAATCGTTTGGTATTTACGACATATTTAGTGTTTAAATGGTGTTTAAAAATAGATAAATAAATTTTAAATATAAAAATTAATTCTGGAAATATTTTTATAAAATTCCCCACTATCAAAAAGTGATTTGTGCAAAATTTCAAGATCCGACACTAAACGGATAATCATTTGTGCTAAAAAGAAGATAAAAACAAACTTTTAAAGTCTAAAAGGCATAAACCGGTAAAGTTCGTCTTAACGAACTGACTGGTGTATAAAAACCCTAAAAATGAACTATTTTTCATATAATTGAGTTAAAAAAGTAAAAATGAATCATCCGAAAATAATTCGGATGATTTGAGTAATTTTAACCTATTTTAACAGTTTCCGGTACGCCAAAGACGGAAACGGGTCCCGCGGCCAATCGGGACGTCTAAACCGAGCTATAATTTCACATCTTTAATTAAATTATCAGTCAACCACTATTTTCGGGTCGTGTGTGACCAAACTCATTTTTGAAACATAAAAACGGATAACCGTGCTAGGCACGCAAAACGAGAAAAACGACTAATAGTAATTGTGACCATGGAACTCTAAACGATATCACAATCTGAGTCCGGAGAAGTATTTCGGGTACAGTACTAGGTTAACAGTGTCCCCAGATGTACCGGTTGATACGGTTAAAAGATTATATAAACAATAAGTGTATAATAACGATCGTAGGAATCATATTACAGATTGGACGTGTTAATTGATATTGATTGCTGTTACCTGCTTGCATGTGCTAAGGTGAGTTTCACGAGCCCCTTTTTCTGAATTGTTTTTAAATAGTTTCTCGGGGCGGAAGCATGTTATTACTGAAATGTTTAAATGCATACTGAACGCATGGATTTGCGTGGATTTACATATATTTTATTGTACGGGAATCGTACGGAAATGTACTAAGATGGTAATTGTGTGAGTTGCTAACATTCTAAGGCCCCGGAACACGAGTGATTAACTGAAAGCCGGTAGAGTGTGGATAGTACTATTGGTCTGACAAACCCAACTGGTCCGGCATGGATTTGCTGATGTTTCCCAGCCAGTTGCACATGTCTATTTTGGGTGTTATATATATTTTGCTATGTTATGTTAGACATAGCGGTTTGGGGCAGTTCCGTGGGCGGGGGATATGCCACGGGTCCGTGGGCGGGGGATATGCCACGGGGGTTGTGTGAGATAGTCAGAGGTTTCACTTGTGGGCTCAGCATAATTACATCGATAATAATATTATTTTATGATAATGATTTATCATGGTTTACTCGAATTGTGAAACTCACCAACTATTCGTAGTTGACCCGTTTTCTCACATGCTTTTCAGGTACAATTAAGATGAAGTGATTGCTTACGTGCTAAGTGCTTGATGTGTGTAAGATTTGCGTGCAGGATGTTAGGATACATTATAACAAATAGAATTGTGTATCGTATTGTATGATGTGTGTATCACCTAGACGGTAATGAAATACAAGATAATGTAATTTGAAGTATATTAATGTATTCAGTTTTCTTTATAAACAATGTGGTTGATATCAGAGGTGTCTGTTGCATCCCGTTTACGTTTCCGCTGCGGTTGCGGGGTGTTCCAGAAGTTGGTATCAGAGCCATTGGTTATATAAGAATTAGGATGTCTTTAAAAGATACCTAAAATATAACTAGTAGCTCAAGTATTATAGGATCTGAATATCAACTAATAATTTATAGTGACGAGATCTGGATGAACTTGGATGGACAAGTGAGTTATTATGGTCTGGAACATAATAACAGACTTGTCCGCATGAGGGAATTCAGGGGAAGTCACGGGGTACATTAATAGGTAAAAATGGCAACATATGTGTAAAGTATATAATATTATTTATACGGGCTAATGTGTATATATATATATATGTACATATCTTGTGGGTACATGAATTGAGAAATAAGACCCGGATAAGGAACCGGGGGATGAAATAATAAAAGTACCGAGGATGCCGAAATTTCTAGAGCATCGGTTGATGATAAGTCTGATTTATTGGGCCATAGTTATGGTAGTACCAAGTTAGATCTCCCGTTTGATATTAACCAGAAATATCTAGTAACCGTCACTCCCAACCAAAATTGATAAATCCCTTACCCTACCAACACCGGTACCGTATATCTTAATAACTCCCTATGTTCACCCGAACTACCGACCCTCACGTAAGGACGGACCTGTACGTGAACCCATTCTTATTCCGTTAAAAAAAAATTGATAATAAATGAGCAGATAAAAATAATATATAGAAATATATATATGTATTTCTCACTCTCAAACATATGAGTCATACAACCTCCAGATCGAGAATTACCGATTTTAGCGAACCTAGAACGCCTGAGGACATTGACTGAGCAGGTGATAGAGTTTCCCATAATAGTAATTGACAATATTTGAAGGCAACCCGTGTTGCGCGATTACCTCGAACCTTGCAACTCCCTATGTTATCCTTACATCCGGTAGATGCCTATACCCATGTATACTCGAATAGAATGATTACCCATACACAAAGAGGTGTTGGAATCATTATAGCATAGTCGGTTGTTCGCTCGTAGGCGGTATACCGTGTATGCCGGATACACAAATAGACACTGATATTATAACTCCGTGGTACGTAATCGTTTGGTGCTCACGGTGAGCATGTATCGGTTATGCTGACATGCAGAAGGATATTGAAATCAAGCATATTAAACATTGATCTTTGTTGAGAAAGATCTATATGTCAGTGGGTGACAAGGGTTATGAAACATATTTAAACGTTAACCGACGTCAGGTTAAGTCCATATGTTATTATATTTGTGGGACATATATACTAGATGCCGGTATGTGTAATATATATGATAATATTTGGTGTGTATGTGTACCTGTTGTTATGATTGAGCTGGTAACGAGTTATACGGTGAGATTAGTATTGATTACTGCATACGGGATGAGTACGGCAGAATGACATAAAAAAGAATAACTCCAATGATGGAGATTGATATGAGTCAGTTGATTGCTCAAAGATAGCAGATGATGATACCGAATGTCGCGTCACAGATCACTGTTAGTATTGATGCAAATGTGATCACAGAATTATATATCGAGCGATCACATGATTATGAATATCTCAACTCTTAGTGTTATTACTAAGAGTGATAATGTTCCACAGAATACTATATGACTACAAGTATTAGTTATAAACTAAACATGAATAGTAGTCGTAATGAATTAGATCCGGTATGAAGGATATGTTTATCGGTTGTGTTAAGGGGATTATTAATTGTTTACTGATGGTAAAGGGAGGAATAGATTAGCGAGTGGATAGAAAAGACCGAAATGGTTAAGGATATTGGTAAGAGTCTAGAACATTGTGTAGTGAAATATGCTACAGATATGTTGGTAGATTATGTTGTATCGTGATGGAACACGATGGTACGAAATTATAGTTAGAAAATTATTACTCAGACAATATGGTCAGCATTTAAAATTCTTGTGCTAGAGCACTTTTATTCGAGTAATTAAGTTCAGAGATTGGAAACTGAGCTATGGAAGACAGAAATGTTGTATGCTGATCACTTAGAAAACGCTAATCGTTTGAAGGAATTGTCATGTCTGGTAACATGGCTAATTACTCCTGAAACTAAGCTAAGTGAGCGCAATATTGGGGACTAACTCCATCGATAAGGAGTATAGTCAATCCTGTAAAATATACAACCTTTGGAAGGGTTGTGTCACAAGCCAGCATGGATATATTTGACTCTATGGGAAGCGGACTGGAAGGACGTTAGGTGAGACGTCGAGTATTAAAGAAGAGAAATGATAAAGGTATAGTGCAAGATAGACTTTTGAATAAGTAGGTATGTCCTACAACCCAGGATTATACTAAGACTAGTTCTGGTGTGAAAACATGAACCGCATGAAAGGTCCTTCCCTAAATGTGGAAAATATGGTTATCGGTAGGAAGAAGAATGTCGAGTGATAGTAGGCCACAGGTGTGGTAAAGATGGACGTAATGCCCCAATTATAGAACCAACTGAAGCCATGTGAACCGGCAACCCCAACCCATTCGTGTACAACCACTCCGAACCCAACAACTTCAATAACAATCCATCCAAGGAAATCAAATTATGCCAAACAGTTGTACTTGCTATGAATGTGGCAGTACAGAACGTTTCAAGAGAAACTGCCCAAAGTTGAACCAAGGTGTCGTTGGAAGATGAACCTCATGACAAGCATCAACCTCTGATCAAGCGAGGAGCCGTGCTTTTGTGAGTAATCCGAATAAAGCACGTCATGATCCAAAGGTGGTATTAAGTATGTTGTAGTTTTAAATCAATAGGCTTCAGTGATATTTTTGCGCTCGTCGATAGAAGTTAGTTCCCGCTGACCTCCTACCATTTGGAAAGATACCGATTGGTGTAACTATAGAACCCTATACTGTAGAATCGCTAACGGTAAATCCCTAATGGTTAACTAAATTGTTCGGAATTGTCCTATTATTCTGAACGATTAACCTTTCCTTATTGATCTACGACCAGTAAAGTAAGAAGTTTTGACGTAATAGTTAACATGGATTGGCTAACTCAACATGAAGCTAAAATCAAATATGAAAAGAAGATGATTAGAAGCTCTCTTTCGGACGATGAAGCGATTAGATACAGAGAAAAGTGTACGGTATTATGTTACCACTCTAATCTCATCTTGAGATGGTATAATATTTACGTCAAGAAGACGTGGTGCATTTAACAAACGTGATTGCCATAGATTTAAAAGAAAACATATAGAAGATATCCCGGTGGTACGCGAATTTCCACAAGTTCTCCCAGAAGGACTTCCTGGATTACCGCCAACCCGACAGGCCGAATTCAGAATCGATTTAACGCCTCAAGCCGGCCCTGTTGCTAAAGCATCTTACCGACTTGCACCAACTGAAATGCAAAAATTTTTGGATGAGGTTTTATACGACCTAGTTAAGTCATCATGGGGTGCACCAGTGATATTTGGGAAATGAAGGACGGAAGTGTTAGGATATGTATTGATTAGGGAGAATTGAATAAAGTGACGATCAAGAATAGGTATTCACTTCTTCGAAATAAATGATCTATTTAACCAACTGCAAGGGGCGATTTATTTTAGAAGATTGATCTTAGATATAGTTATCACCAAATGAAAAGTCCAAGAGGAGGACGTTGCAACAACAGCGTTTCGGACTCGTTACGACCATTATGAATTCTTATTTATACCGTTCGGGCTAGCAAATGCGCCGGCAGTGTTCATGGAACTCATGAACCGAGTCTGTAAACTTTATTTTGACAAATTTGTCATAACATTCATTGATGATATTTTGATATATTCGCAACGTAAAGAAGAGCACGAACGACGGTTAAGGAAAATTGTGGAAGTGTTAAAGCAAGAGGAGTTGTACGCGAAGTTTTCGAAATGTGATTTTGAAGGCACAATCCCTTGGTCATGTTGTTAAGCAACAAGGATTTCACATAGATCCAAATAAGATGGAAACCATTAAAATTGTGCCAAGCGCCGATTTTAAGTCTCCCTGATGGAGACGATGGTTTTGTCGCGTATTGTGACGCATCGCGTAGAGGGTTAGGATGCGTGTTGACGCAGTATAATAAGGTTATAGCCTATACTTCCCGACAGTTAAAAGTACACGAGAAAAAAAATATTACACTACTCACGACTTAAAACTGGGAGCGGTTATCTTCGCACTTAAAATCTGGAGACATTATATCTACGGTACGAAGTGCACCATCTTCACCGATCATAAAAGTTTGCAGCACATATTCGATCAGAAAGAACTGAATATGAGGCAACGAAAATGGGTCGAGTTGTTAAACAATTATGACTGTGACATCCGTTATCACCCCGGCAAGGCTAACGTCGTAGCAATGCCTTGAGTAGGAAAGATCGGGTTAAGCCATTGCGAGTGGAAGCGCTAGGGATGATAGTCCAGTCGAACCTTTCGGACCTGATTCGAGTCGCTCAACGTGAGGCGTAGAAAGATGAACATTTCGAAAAGGAAGGACTTTACGGCAATGAGAAGAATTTCGAACAACGCGTGGACAAAATTCTCTACTTCAAAAATTGGGTTTGGATCCCGACCCTCCATGACCTTCGTGAATTAATCATGGACGAAGCGCATAGATCGAAATATTCCATACATCCGGCATCGGATTAGACTATTGATGATACGAATATCTGAAAGGATTTTATTGATTGCCGAGTTTGGAGAAAGATATGGTTACGTATGTTGGTGAATATTTAAGTTATGCAAGAGATAAGGCTGCATACCGAAAACCCTTGGGAACGCCACAACGACAGAAAATTCGCCAATGATAGTGGGAATAAATTACAATGGATTTCGGGACGCAAATTCCCAAGATATATCAAAGGCATGAGGTAAATTGGGTAATCGCGGATCGATTAACCAATCCTCGCATTTCATCCCAATCCATGTCGATTACCACAATGAATTCTCGCCCAAATTCATGATGGTGAAATGGTATCTCGTCGTGGAGTACCATTTTCAATTATCTCAGATCGAAATAGTCATCCTACTTCCAATATTGGAAGGCGGGGAAGGAAGCATCGAGAGCTTGAAGCTTTCTATGGGTAAAGTGATTATCACCAATTTGTTAAATCGAAAATGGGCATCACTCAAGCCATAATATTTGGATTGATTCGAGAATCAACCAATCGGATTTATAATATTTAAGATAAGTTGAAAGTAGCGCGAGATTGGCAAAGGATTTATGCCAACATTCATAGGTAACCATTGTCACTGGAAAGAGGTGACAAGGCATTTTTAAGGCATCACCTTAGAGAGGTGATATGAGGTTAGGTAAAACCGAAAATAGCTCCTTAATATATTGGACCTCATGAGACTATCTCCAAGATAGGTCATTTAGTTTATCGATCAAAGTACTCCAGGGGCTAAGTACTATACATGATGTTTTGCCATGTATACGGATTAAAAAGTATCTAAGCGATGAGGCAACGAAAGTACTAGTAAGGAAGGTACTCATAGAAAACATGTTTGATATCATAAATAATTCCGTAGAGATAGTAGACGGGAAAAACTAAACAGTTTGGACACACCAAGCTTTATTGATTAAGATTAAGTGGAATTCACAGCGAGGACCAGATTATACCTGGTAACGCGAGGGTGAATTCTGAAGGAAAAACCCCCCACCTTTCTCTCGGAAAGGGATAGTGAGCGTGTAAAATTTCGAGGACGAAATTTCTTAAGGGGGGGAGAATGTAACGACTCCGACGAAACCCGGTATACCCTAACCGGTAGACAATAGTTACGTCATATTTAATGTCGGGTACATGAATTACCATAGTAATTATACGAGAATACATGGTTTATTGTATTGATTGTACGTGAATATATAATTCACCGTATTGAATATGCGATCAATCGATCGATAGTTATTGAAACCCGAACGAATCGAGGGTTCAATTATTGACGAGATATATGATATTTAGTGATGTTACGAAGTATTAAAGCTTCGGGATAAGTGGATTTAGGCACAGAAAAAGAATATCGATTTAATGGTACGTCGGTACGTTAAACGAAACCTTTAATACCAAACCAAGCAAGAGACGATCGATCAAGCCGAAAAAGATGCGCAATTATTAATAATATGACGTTTTAAGTTAATAAATGTCATGGTTTATGTTTTTAAAGTTTTTAAATCGGTTTTATATAAATTTCATTTTTAAGCCGAAAAACGACCGTTTTAACCTCGTTTTAAGCCGAATCAGACATTTAATCGAAAAACGAACTGAACCAGATTATCCAAAACATTATCCGGATTACGGGAATCCAATTGTGTGGCTAAAAATAGAGAAGTGGGTCCCACCCCACCCCCCTATCTAACCGATCGGACCCAAGGGGGGTCATTCCCCATTCCATTTTCTTTTTTCTCATCAAAACTCTCAACATTCATCAACCTCTTCAAGATCATGATCCAAAACAGAAAGTTTGTAGCAAGAAAACAAGGCAAAGAATCGAGTTAATCACGTTTCCATCTTCGTTTCTTGAGTTCATTTGCAAGAAAATGAGGTTTCAAAGATGAAAACCGATTCTTGCATGATCAAGTGATGTATACGGGTTATACAAGGTATCTTGGTCCAAGAAAGGAGTTAAACGGACCAAAAACGAATTTTTACGGTTTAAATCTTTGTTTTTGAATCATAACCGAAACTATAGTGTAAGAGGCTTGATCGTGAGTGTAACTTGCTTGGTATTGTGGTATGTTGGTTGTAGGTTCTGTATTTAATGGTAGATAAGGCGGAAAGACGAGTTTGTAGCTTGTAGTGGCGGAAAACGAAAGGTATATTCGGTTATGTTCGGTTTTGGGATATTTGGACAGATTGTGATACGTGTAGAGTTAGGTCATGAAATTTTACAGAGGTGTTAGATACATGAAAATATGAGTTCCGTGAATTTTTGGTAATTTTTGGATAAAGGATGAATATTTGGTGAATTTAATGCTCGGTTTTGGCCAAAAATGGTGAAAAATAGTTAAATATTATGAAAAATTCTGGAAAATTGTAGATAAGCTTTTTATATCATGTATAAGTCACACACAAAATTTGAGGTCAGTTGGAGAAGTCTAAGTAGGCGTTTCGGTTAAACGAGTTCTAGGCTTTTCTAGCTCGGTTTTAGTGAAAATGGCATGTAAAAGAAGATTTTGGTTCTGGAAAAATTACAGGGGACTATGTGGATGGCAGGGGACATCCAGGAGAAATTTGGGATTTTTCTAAGATCGTTTGTTATTTACGACATATTTAGTGTTTAAATGGTGTTTAAAAATAGATAAATAAATTTTAAATATAAAAATTAATTCTGGAAATATTTTAATAAAATTCCCACTGTCAAAAAGTGATTTGTGCAAAATTTCAAGATCCGAGACTAAACGGATAATCATTTGTGCTAAAAAGAAGATAAAAACAAACTTTTAAAGTATAAAACGGATAAACCGGTAAAGTTCGTCTAAACGAACTGACTGGTGTATAAAAACCGTAAAAATGAACTATTTTTCATATAATTGATTTAAACAAGTAAAAATGAATCATCCGAAAATAATTCGGATGATTTGAGTAATTTTAACCTATTTTAACAGTTTCCGATACGCCAAAGACGGAAACGGGTCCCACGGCCAATCGGGACGTCTAAACCGAGCTATAATTTCACATCTTTAATTAAATTATCAGTCAACCACTATTTTCGGGTCGTGTGTGACCAAACTTATTTTTAAAACATAAAAACGGATAACCGTGCTAGGCACGCAAAACGAGAAAAACGACTAATAGTAATTGTGACCATGGAACTCTAAACGATATCAAAATCTGAGTCCGGAGAAGTATTTCGGGTACAGTACTGGGTTAACAGTGTCCCCAGATGTACCGGTTGATACGGTTAAAAGATTATATAAACAATAAGTGTATAATAACGATCGTAGGGATCATATTACAGATTGGACGTGTTAATTGATAATGATTGTTGTTACCTGCTTGCATGTGCTAAGGTGAGTTTCACGAGCCCCTTTTTCTGAATTGTTTTTAAATAGTTTCTCGGGGCGGAAGCATGTTATTACTGAAATGTTTAAATACATACTGAACGCATGGATTTGCGTGGATTTACATATATTTTATTGTACGAGAATCGTACGGAAATGTACTAAGATGGTAATTGTCTGAGTTGCTAACATTCTAAGGCCCCGTAACACGAGTGATTAACTGAAAGCCGGTAGAGTGTGGATAGTACTATTGGTCTGACAAACCCAACTGGTCCGGCATGGATTTGCTGATGTTTCCCAGCCAGTTGCACATGTCTATTTTGGGTGTTATATATATTTTGCTATGTAATGTTAGACATAGCGGTTTGGGGCAGTTCCGTGGGCGGGGGATATGCCACGGGTCCGTGGGCGGGGGATATGCCACGGGGGTTGTGTGAGATAGTCAGAGGTTTCACTTGTGGGCTCAGCATAATTACATCGATAATAATATTATTTTATGATAATGATTTATCATGGTTTACTCGAATTGTGAAACTCACCAACTATTCGTAGTTGACCCGTTTTCTCACATGCTTTTCAGGTACAAATAAGATGAAGTGATTGCTTACGTGCTAAGTGCTTGATGTGTGTAAGATTTGCGTGCAGGATGTTAGGATACATTATAACAAATAGAATTGTGTATCGTATTGTATGATGTGTGTATCACCTAGACGGTAATGAAATACAAGATAATGTAATTTGAAGTATATTAATGTATTCAGTTTTCTTTATAAACAATATGGTTGATATCAGAGGTGTCTGTTGCATCCCGTTTACGTTTCCGCTGCGGTTGCGGGGTGTTACACAAATCCTCAAACACAACTGCAAAAAAGAAACCGTATTAATATAAATCATTTGCAAGAAGAAATTCTATCATATGGATTTTCTACCCTTATGAACCCATTTAACAGGCAAGCTTATTCCGTCAGGAATAGAGTCACGACGAACAAAAAGAATTTTTTCTTCCAATCGGGGTCCCTACCAGACACCTTGGGAACCATGTATAGGCGGCTAGATTTGGATTGAAGGCAATAGCGGTAAGATCCGTGTGTACGGAGGTTGTAGGTTGTGGCTATCTCAGGCACACCTATGGACAGCTCATGGGTTCTATTCAATCGATCTACTGTGGTCAAGACTCTCCACACCATTGGCATTACTTGGGAGTAAGAGAACACGGTGACATTAAGAACTCCTTGATTAGCGGAGAAAATGGATATGAAAGGCCGATCGAAAAGGGGTAATGGAAAAAATCAAACCCAGGTTTTAGAAGAGAAGCCAGCCTTGACTTTAGGGTCATATGGTCTAATAATGGCCTCAGCGGGTAACAAACCTGAATCTTTTAGAAACCTAATGTCGATATCTTTAAAAAGACACTGGTCTTCGTTAGTAGCAGGGATGTGAGCCTGGCCAACGAAATCTTCCGAGGTTACGAAGGAGTAAGGATTGGGCGTTCGAGGGGTTCTTTTCCTCATTATTGTCCGAATTGGAAGAAAAGTTTTAGAAAATTAATAAGACAAGAGAGAGAGAGACTGACCTGAATAACGGAGCGAAGAAAAGAGTATAATGAATTAAAAAATTGATTAAGGGTTAATTATAAGCCACAAATACGGTTATAATTTTTCCTCAGTCCGTGTTCACGTCCCTTCAAGCAGCAGGAGATATTATTGTTTTTGAAATTTGAAATTTTTACAGTTGTCACGCGCTATAAAAATTGGGGGCAATTGTTGGGTGTCGATTTTTTATCCTCAGGATTGGCTACGATTCAAGAATTCCGAGCTATCCTGCCGACGCTAATATTCCGAGGATGATATTTGACTAATTCAGTTGTCCTATATTATTTTTATTTGTTTGTTTTGCAGATAAGATCACGTGATTAATGTGACTATAAGAACGTGGGATTGCAAAGGATATTATTTGAACTTCGTCAAGTCGAACGTGGACAAGCAACGGATCATGGAAGAATTAGTCTAGGGTTTCCGGATTATTAAGAATTTCAGTTGTAACTTTTTCTTATTTAAACGAGTTGATAGATACGATTAGAACACACACCTCACTTCTTAGCTTCTAGCAATCACTGTAACACTTAGCATTCGATTTTCTATCAGCTCCACCACTTGTAATCACCTTTTTACTATTAATAATATTGACGGTGATAGTCTTCACCGTCCGGGTTTTTTGTGCCGGAGATTATCACAATCAAGAGCTTTTTCCCTCGTAATCAAATCGTTGTGTTCACTCATTTTACAATCAAGCACTCTACCTCACATACTAATTTGATCAAAAGTTACTTTGTCAATTTTCGACCGAAACACACACACACACACACACATACACACACACACATATATATATAGTTAAATCACAATTGATATCTAAATGGTGAGCATTAAAATTCGAAAATGTAAAAAACTCAATAGATGTGGACCCGTTTTTATTGAGAATATACGAGGATGAGATACCAACAACCAAACATAATACAAACACGTACTTAAGCACATAAAGCATTGTCATAGATCATGCAATCATCACACATGAACATAAATTAAATTGTGTTTGAATAGATGCGGTTAAAACATAATTAATGTAATAAAGGTATATATGTTACCCCCAAAGTATGTAAAATATAAAAAGGGGTATGTAAACTCACATTGAATTTGGTGGGTTGAAAGATTAAGATCTTGGTTAAGCGAGTGAATGTCCTAACGGGTAAGCTCTAAATGAAAGTAATACGACTAGTTTAGTTT
This sequence comes from Bidens hawaiensis, assembly GCF_021521415.1. Lineage (NCBI taxonomy): Eukaryota > Viridiplantae > Streptophyta > Magnoliopsida > Asterales > Asteraceae > Bidens > Bidens hawaiensis. Next base: position 83,053 of record NW_027496480.1, on the reverse strand, counting down.
GTGTTTGACGAATAATTAACTAAGGATTTTAATGGTATGATGATATGAAAACTTATGCCTGAAAAAGGAAAAGAAATATGAAAATTGAATTTGGCCAACTTGTTGTCACAACATAGATAAATTATTAAAGAATATAAAAAAATTACTAAAAAATAAAAAAAAAACACTCCAGTCAACTAAATCAATGTGTTATGAACAAATTTCATTTAGAAAGTTTGGTCATAATCGGATCCAAGATTGGCTAAAATAGTCATTCTTCTAAATGGGTACAGATCCGCACTAATTTTAATTTGACAACTACAGTCACAAAAATCTATTAAAATGTAAATAAAACGTCATTAGAACTGTTAGGGCACGGAAATTTGACACTGTGGATACGTTATCCTGGCATATGTTTGGATCAGTTATCCTTAACATGTGTTCCAGATCCTGTCAGGATCAAGGATCCTTAGTATTTGGTATTGCTAACGATTGTTTCTCATGAGTAGGTTAATATTTGATAGATATAACGGCTACAGGACCTGGTCTGCCTAAGATTTCGCTACAAGGCTCCTTCAGCACGTGGTCAAAGAGTGGGAGTGGCTAGTGGAGGAGTTGCGGATTTATAGTAGATTAGTTAGTAGTTATTTTTCTATATAAACGAGTTTATGTTCAGCTAGGTCAGAACTGAACACTTGTAATTCACACATACCAGAGAACTCTCTCTATAGTATCACACACAATTAGATTTCGTTGTAATACTGATCATATTCTCCAAACCTTGTATCCTCATTTTCATATTAATAAAGTGGTGATAGATGATTTGTCATCACCCGGGGTTTTTGTGCCGGCGATCCAAACAAGATCAAGTGATTTTCCTCGTAGCAAATCCTTGGGTTTGTGTTTGCAATCGTTACCTAATCGTTATTAACATCATAGCACTAGACCTCACCTTACAAATTTGGTTACTTGATCCTTAGCCGATTTTTGACCAAAACAAGAACCACAACTCAATGAATTTAGTCATAGGATTTGTTCTTGTACCATTTCAATTTTTTATGGAAAAGTTATGGCTAACCTTTGTTGGACAAGAATTATGTCAATTCTGAATCATTACAATTAGTAATATACTTTACAATTTAAATGGTTTTTGATGGAAACAAATTATAAGTCATTGATGGAGTGATGAATACATAATATAAATAATATGTATAATAAAACCATTATGGTTAGTTTATCAAAGAAAATTAAATAAAAACATAAAGTTACAAGGATGTAAGAACTTTGTTAAGGTGCGACCATTGAAGATCATCTACCAACCTTTAGTTCTATGTCTCCTCCACAACACACACCATAGTGTATAGATTATGTGGGGTCCTTGGCATGAATATATGATGTCTTTGCAACCATGTAAATGAAGAAGATGAACAAGAATAAAAGAAACCTTAAAGACAGCACAACTAGCTAGCGTTTGGTATGCATGAATGAATGATGGAATTTAATGACCCATTTTGAGGGAATGGAGAAAACTGAGTTTGGTTGATCAAAGGAATGAAGTGAGATATTACCTAGTTCATTTCATTCCCCCTAAAACACCCCAATTTCATTCCATCCATACCGCATGTTTTTTTCCATTCCATTCCGTCTTTCACCTAACATCACCTCCACCACCACCACACACCACCATTCCAGCCCACCGCCGTCGTCACCACCAATAATATCCATTAGTTCTAGTTGCCCACCAACGCCAACCGCCGCCTCCACCATCAATTAATATCCCGCCCCTCACCACCATTGCCCGCCGGAAACCATTATCACCCACCACTGCTGCTATCAACCGTCGTCGCTGCCCAACACTTCCTGCCACATCCACCATTATTGCCATGATCCACCCCCACCCACCACCACCCACTTCCAACCACCATTATCTCTCTTTGCCCACCACTACCAATACCATGACCACCACCTACCTCCTACCACCACTCACTACCATTTTAATTTTATTTTTTCTTTTTTTTTACCTACCAAACAAAGCAAAGTAAAGATTCATTTAATTCCCAAGTGGTAACCAAACATCTCATTGTAATGGTAATTACTCATTCCATTCATTTATCCATTCAATTACCACGTTCATTCCATTCCTTCGTCCATTCTATTACCGAATACCAAACAGACCACTAGTGTTCCACAATAACTTGATTACCAATTTATGACAAAGTAGTAACAATAAAAAAATAAAGAAGATGAATATGAGAGAGAGAGGAGAAGATAAATTCTTCTTTGAATTTCAAAGAAGAATAAGAATGGTACAAATGAAAAGGAGGGAATGATACTCCCCTATAAATAACAAGATTTTGAAAGGCTAACTTAGGAAAATTTGTTTTTGTAAAATGTAGGGTCCCATTTTGTATATTAGTCTTTTGTATCTGTTGGGACTATTCACGATGTATTTAGTTAGCTTAAGTATCTTTATTTGTATGTTTGGGCCTGAGGCCATGTGTAATGAGCCCATTGGGCCGAATATAATGTTATGGTGATTGGGATGCATCCACTATAAATAGAGAAGCATACCCATGAAAATACCAACCTTATACAAAATCTTATATTTTTTACCAACTCTCCTCTCCTCTCACCTTTCTACTTCGGGTGAATAACAAACCCAAATGTCACACCCCGACCGAAGGCGGCGGAACATGTTGGGGTGCAACCGATTGCCTAAAACACAAATCACTATTAAAGTGACAATATTTAATCAACTCATTTATTTCATAAATCATTAAACAACACATCTTGTTCATAGAAACAAATTTAATACAAGTAAACAAATATATTGTTCGTTTTACTAATATCCTAATAGTCTTCATAACGTTTTTCGTCAAGTTCTCGAGTCAACCAAAGTCAAACCTGTAACATTTCATAAAATAAAGTTTGTCAACACAAAGGTTGGTGAGCAATTCATAAGTTTGAGCATATAATATATAGTAAGGAAAAGATCCACAAAACTAGTATACGAAACAATAAATAAAAGCAATAATTTGGATAAAATCGCTAATAGAATTACGTTAGCGACACCTAACTATAAGGGGATGCCAAATAGTCTAGGATTTAATAGTTGTCGTTAATTGAATTACGTTAATGACACCTTGCTACAAGGGGATTCCAGGTAGTCTAGGATTTTCCACCAACCAAAAGCGATAAACACGTAAGCATATAATCCTAGAACACCAAATCGAGCAAGTATTTAAGTGAAGTATACAATAACGTTTGTGGTTTAAAAATCAAGTATAAAACATTTAGTTGAATAAGTATGAAATGTCACCCCCGAAATAAAAGATAGAAAACGGGGATTGAAAGTACTCACGTTCAGGTAATAAACTTGATCGGTAAAATGACGGGTAACCGGAAGGATGAGGTTGAACAAGCAAGGTCTAGGTGAAAGGGAAAACTTGTATATTAAAGGTTGTCTAAGAAATCTTAAAATAAATTAAATGAAAATAATTACAAACAATTAAAAGTTTAAGGTTTAAATGTAAATATTTAAGAACTTATAATAATAACCTTTTAAAATATAAGTTTGCTCGAAATCGGGTTAAAGTATCTAACCTTATTATTTACTTAACCTATGTTAAGTAATAAGGTGGGTAAAAAGCAAGAAGTCAAGTTACTTTGGGACAAAGATACTAAAACGGTTTTCAATGAGTGTTTCGGGTTGTTGATTCGGGTCTTGATAGTTGGTCAAACTCAAGGTCAAGTTTCCAAAATAATAAATGTTATGAGATAACTCAATAAACTTAATAAGACTTAACCAAGTATGTAGTTCTATTGTTTTAGAACTAACAACGTACGTTAAGCGAGTGTTCGGTTTTTTCTGTCCAAACTTTGTTATGAGATCAAGTTGGATCCAACATTTCCAAGTACTTAAGAGAATAGCTAAAATCAGTTTGTAAACTATTTTTAAAGAAATATACAAGTCTTTATAGCTAAAAACACACTTGTGTGTCTTAAGCGAGTAAGAATCGGTTTAGTTCGGTTTGGTTCAGTTTTTATCTCTCAAATAGTTTATTGATGGTCTCCACATGCCCAGATATCCAAGAACATGTATAATAATTTATAAATGAAGAAAACTTAAGTTTTACAACCAAAAGTTAACAATAAAGTCTTTAGACAAAAGTTCAGTTTTGGTTCGGTTTCCATCTCACAATACGTTCCTTGATGGTTTCCACATCCCCAAATATCATAGATCTTGTATAATGACGTACAAATAAAAATACTTAATATTTACAACTAAAAAGTCAACAACAAGTCTTTTATACAAAAGTTCGGTTTGGTTCGGTTTCCATCTCACAACGAGTTCATAGATGGTATCCACATACCCAAGACTTGTAAATATGACAAACAAACAAAAATGAGCAGATGTTAAGCATGGTTATTAGCAATAATAAGGTTAGATTGTTAGATGCGGAAAATATATAACAAGGACCACGTAAGTCTTACATGAAGCCTTGCCTTACAAGGTCCGAAACCTCACCGATCGGAACCGAGAAGTAACTACCAAAGGTAAAAAGGGGTGTATATTATATATATGTTGTACAACCATAAACAAGTGTTAGTAAGACTACATAAGTTAATTAGAATGAAAGATTAAACTCAGTTTGACTTTTGGAAGTCAAACCTTTAAGAACACTAAGAAAATAACATTAGATCTTTGATTTTTGAGAGAGTTTTTGGAGTTGTAGCAGGGGAAATGGAAGGGGAAAGGGGGTGTATATATAGGGTAATGTTGTTGGTCAAATATGGGTGTTAAACACAAGAAGTTTCATGCAAAAAGGGATCAAAACCCGTAGTTGTAGCTGACGCTGCTCACGCTACGCGACCACAGGAGGCTCCCCCGTCATGCGGCACGACGGGGTGGAGGCTGGAATATTTTTAAAACTTTCAAAAATGATAATTTGGCCCCTAGAGTTGGTTTTAAGTGTTTTTAACGCGTTTTAAGGTCTGAAAAGTATGTTTTCAAGACCCAACAAGTGTAAAACAATATTGTAACTTAAAAACCATCGTTTTGATTATGTCAGGGGTTTCAGTTTACAAAACGGGTAGATTTATAATTATATTAATAAAATAACAAAAACGAATCGGACCCAAAATTGACGAATGTCACAGTATCTACTACTTTAGGAAATTTCGTCCCGAAATTAAAATAAACTTAAAGAGAAAAAATATAATTACTAACGAATATTGCTTTTACTAAAATAATTGCATGAACAATTTTCTTATAAAAGAATAACGTCAAATCCTTGCATGACTCGAAAGACGTCACAAATGAGAAACTTAATAAAGGCACTTATATATAGGATGTACCGGCGGCGTATCCACCATGCCCTTGTCATAATTCGCATTTCTATCATTTTTCTGCTATCATTCTCGGGTTTGAGTTATAATTAAGTGTACTTACTATGGCTTCCATACAGGAATCTCGATAATTAAGTGTGCACCCATAATTATTTAGATCGTCGTATGGTCCACATGGTTCATTCCACTGTGTGGTTTAAGAGACATATTTATTTTGAAATCTTTAAATAGTAGAATGTGTAAATAACTTTATCGAATTGTACCAATGTGGACAAGCCAATACCAGCGGTTGAAAATTTTTGGGGTTGACTTTTTAAATAAGTAGGAAAATGGAATAAATAATTGAAAAAATTAAATTTTAAAATATAAACCAAGGTGAAAATATCAATTTAGTTTAAATAAGTAAGGACGATCGAATAATATAAAATTCAGGGTAAACAATTACGAAATGAGATTTGAAGTCAAAGGTCATCAGTGTGAAAGAATAAACAAATCATTAAAATCCATGGTTGAAAGTTGGGACTAAATTAGTATAAAATCCGATAAGTGAAATTTAATAATGAGAACTCCGATAAAAGGAAATGAGAAATCCAATAAATGAAAACGAGAATCCAAAGAGGGAAAATGAAAATCCGATAAGTGTAAAAGAGAAAACCCAATGAGGTCGGGATAAACAACGTTACAATCAATAATAGCGTACGATGAGTTTCATACATGAACAAAATCGAGGTTATAAGCAGTTGAGAATATGATTGCGTTGAATGTAACAACATAGAATGATGTGAGTTTCTTGGGGTGACGCATACGTGTATCAACAGAAATAAAATAGCATTTGATTAACAACCAAAACAATAGATGAAATGTGATAAAACGAGAATACGACCACTATTGTGAAACCATTTATATAATCGTCATTATAAAAACGGTTTCTAATAGCGCCAAAACTTGCGGACAACCACACCTAGGCCGCTTAACATATTAGATGAAATGATGTAGAATAATGCATAGAATCGTGTCTTGCATAAATGCTCAAATATGAATAACATAGTCATGAAAAATATCGTTTAAAAGATAAACGTAATTTTTAGCGAAATTGAGGTTTTGAAAGTATAACACAAATTGTTATTGATTAACTTGAATTCGGTCATAATCAAAAACATCAAAATGAAATCTCATATGCATAATATTGTCATCGAAACATCTCATCAAATGAAAAGAAATCGTAAAAATCAGTGAGACTCGAATAAACAACGAAATATATAAGTCGCGTGTCATATTGAAAAATGAAGTCTTTAAGTAAGGCCGTTCATTCATTCCCATAAAATGAATGTAATAATAACATAGCCTCGCGGTAAAAAGTAGCTAGAGAAAAAGTTTTGCTCATTATCGAAAATAAATCTTGTAAGTCAATTGTTAAAGGGATTTGTATACATAAAGTTGTTGTGATAAAATCGTAAAGGAGTGATGCTTGTGATAATATGAGGTAGTAATTCGCATAAATCTTTATTAAACAAAATTTATGTCACAATATAAAGTATTCATAAATACGTCCCAAAAAGAGTTTGTAAAGCCAAGGTCATTGAGTTTATGCAAAATGATAAAAATTGAAATTTCTGTTATTGAATAAACCTCGAATTCAACATTCAAAATGAAACATCGTATTTATAAAGTTTTATGAGATTTATCACCTTATGTGACAATATTTAAAGTCTTGAAATCATACATATAATCGTTTAATAACCCTTGAAAATAAAACCCCATAATAGAATTCGTATTCATGACAATATTTTATTTTTTTAAAATGATTTATAAAATGTGAGCATAATACGCAAATCATTATTCTAGAAAATGTTTATAATGTAAAAGTGATTATTTGAACACATGAGGTTGTAAATCGTTTTTTTAGGAAAAATGAAGCTTAAGCGCGTAGGAAGGGGTTTTAGGCTTCGAATGGTGAATGGTTTGGAAATTTGGTGAAGAGTGAGTGTGTTTCGGTTGGCTTGCGTAGTTGGGTTTTCTTGAGTTGGATTGATGAGGTTTGTTGAGTTTAGGTCATTTGAGTGGGTTAGGTTTAGATGATTTGTGTGAGTAGTGGTTGGGCTAATAGGTGAGGTTTTGTTTATTTGAGCTCGAGTCACTACGTGAATATTGGCTTTTGGCCACAAACATTCTCTGGGCGGTTTGCCACACCTCGGTCTAAATGTGTGGCTAAAGGTCGCTTTCGCCACACATTTGTTATTCGTGTGACTAAAAACGCACCTGTTAGAAATAAAAACACACCTGTTAAAACCTTTAGCCACATAAATTAGATTTTTGTGGCAAAAAATCACACTTGCTGGAACATTTAGCCACACTTTTTCAATTCGTGTGACAAAAAACACAGTTGTTCGAAACCGTTAGCCACACTTTCATAAAAAAATGTGACTTTTACTAGACACACTTAGTAAATTATGGCCAAATATGATCTACGCTCACAGTAGTTTGATAACGATGTGGTTAAAAACTAATACATATGGCCACACTTACGGGTATATGTGACCATAGATTATTATTTGTTAGCCACTTATAAGTTTTATGTGTGGCTAAAAGTTAACACTGACAGCAAACAAAATGTCTGACCGTTAGTAGTTAATGGCCACACTTTAAATGTTTCATATGTGGCTAAAAGCTTATACATATGGTCACACTTACGGGTTTATGTGACCATAAAGCATTTTTTTATAGCCACTTATAAATTTTTATGCATGGCTAAAAGCTAACAGTTACAGTAAAACAAAATTGTGACTATTGATAATTAATAACCACATTTTAATTCTTTTGTGTGACCAACCAGACATCCACCCTTCTGTAACCAATCTGAACCCTAATCCATCACCTGCTGCTAATACTTTCATCACTCATTAACATTGATTGAAGCTCATCTTGGTTAGGTAGGTGATTTATACTTTAATTTTGAGAAATTTGGGTGTTCGAGGGTTTGAATGTAAGCAATTAGGTATTGGATTCAATCGATTAGTATTCGTTCCAATTTAAACAATCTTGATACAAGTTTCAAATGACGTTTTTGAATCTTTACTTTTTATCATTGTTGGATTTATATTTTCTAACTAGGGTTTTTAACATGATTAATTAGAACCCTAGTGATGTCATAAACATGTTAGGGTTTGAGTTTTGTTGAGAACAGTTGGCTAACAGATTCGTTCTCATTTATTGATTGGTCTGTAACTCGCTGTTAAACGATGATTATTGATCGATTGTTGATTTTAGGATATAGTATTCTGAGTCTAGTTTCCAAAAAGGTAAATTTTGTAAAATTTTTGGATGAGTGTTGAATACCTTTTATGATTTTACAAAAACATATGTCAAAGCTGATTCGGGGAGTTATATTCTGGTCCATTTTTCGGACACCATAACTTCCTAATGACAAACCCAAACGGGTTGGTTCCACTTCTAGAACTTAGTATTATGAATTTAAATAAAATAACCCAATTGGTCTTACACAATTTGGTTTAATGAGTTGATAGAACCATTAAACTTGTTTTTGTTGCGCAATCTGCTGAACTGTTAGTACCTATCTGTAATGGTTGAATTATTGTGAGTTTTCTATGCTTGAGAAAAATATAATAAAATTGTTTGAGAAACCTGATTTATATATCATACTGTGGTAAAGTTTGTAGAATTTATCCTTAATCTTTTCTTTGTAAATAAAATCAGTTTGTACATGCCAGAATCTGTCTCGTGAGCTGAATGATCATAAGTTAAGTTGTATGATGAATATTTGGTTGCATTGCCATGATATGATGTGTGGATACATGTTAGGACTTTCGGTACTCTTGACATTACTTATTATCACCAACGATTCATCGAGTCAAGTTTTATGTTTGTGTGTGAGTTCATACGTGGGTCTTAGAGTCATGTGTTGTTGAGCGTACTCTCATAACTTAAAACACTTGTACTAGGTAACAGTTAGCGAGTCAAATGCATTCATTTGGTTTTGAGAAAACTCTGTTACACGTGACACCGGGTTTTGGATTGAAAACACGGACATACTTGCATACTGGTTTTGAAAACACTAAACGTTTGTCTATACTTGTTTTCTGGATTGAAAACACAAATCGTTTTGAAGTATTGGTTATGTAACCTGCTGAAACGGGCAAAAACGAGCTGAACTGCTGATTTTTTATTGCTGAATTGCTGCAAAACTGGTCAAAACGTGCTGAAACGAGCTGTTAAGTGCTGAAACGGACTGAAAAATCGATGAAACGAGCTGTTTAACATGATGTTTGCTGTAAAAACGAGCTGTTACGTGCTGAAACGAACTAAAAACTTGCTGAAACAAGCTGTTTAACATGTTGTTTAACATGTTGTTTGCTGTTAAAACGAGCTGTTAAGTACTGAAACGGACTGAAAAATCGCTGAAACGAGCTGTTTAGCATGTTGTTTGCTGTAAAAACGAGCTGTTAAGTGCTGAAATGAGTTGTTAAGTGCTGAAACGGACTGAAAATTCGCTGAAACGAGCTGTTTAACATGATGTTTGCTATAAAACGAGTTGTTACGTGTTGAAACAAACTGAAAACTTGCTGAAACGAGCTGTTTAACATGCTGTTTGCTGTTAAAACGAGCTGTTAAGTGCTAAAACGGAATGAAAAGTCGCTGAAACGAGCTGTTTAGCATGTTGTTTGCTGTAAAAATGAGCTGTTAAGTGCTGAAACGGACTGAAAAATCACTAAAACGAGTTGTTTAACATGATGTTTGCTGTAAAAAGGAGCTGTTACGTGCTGAAACGAACTGAAAACTTGCTGAAACGAGCTGTTTAACATGTTGTTTGCTGTTAAAATGAGCTGTTTAGTGTTGAAAGGAGCTGTTTAGCATGTTGTTTGCTGTAAAAATGAGTTGTTAAGTGCTGAAACGAACTGGACTGGAACATGAACTTTAATGATAAAACTAAAACATTTCCTCCGTTGACCGTGTTAAAAAAAAAGACCCGAAACCCGTTTTGATTCGTTCCGACCTTGACCCATTTTGACCCGGACCCATTATGACCCGAACCTTTTGACCCTGACCCGTTCCGACCCGAACCATAACTACCTTTTTTTAGTTAACTCGTTCCAACCCTGACACGTTTCGACCCTAACCCGTTTTGACCCAACCCAACCCATTTGCCACCCGTATGTTTAATGTATATCGATGGGTTAGGCGAGTTGTACCTCTTAAGACACAATTTAAAATTATATGCATAATGGGCCATTAGAGATTTCAAGGCCCAATATGGCCCATTAGGACATGTATGACTTGTATTTGTCTATTATGGTCTAATATGACTCCCTATAACACGATATAACTCTTAAAGATCTAATGTTACATATCACATGCCATAATAGGCCACTAAGAGATTACAAGCCCTAATATGGCCCATTAGAGCGACTATGACATGAAAAAGGCTATAATGGGCCACTAACACCAACAAGGCCCAATAAGACCTATTGATGAAAGTATCACATGTTATCGGCCATTAACATATAACTATGACTAATGAAATTCCTATACAACCTTCTTAGATCAACTATGATGTGATAAAGGCTATAATGGGCCACAAACACCATTTAAGGTCCAATAAGGCCCATTGATGAAGGGTATGACATATTATTGGGCTTTAACCAAACTATGACTCACTAAACTCATATTCAACCCATTTAGAGCAACTATGATATGATAGAGACTACAATGGGTCAATAACAACAATCAAGGCCCAAGACGGCCTATTAATGCAAAGTATGACATGCTACTGGGCGTTAACACCAACTATGAGTCACTACACTCCTATACAACCTGTTAAATTACCTATGACATGATATAGATATATTGGGCCATTAACAACAATCAAGGCCCAATATGTTCCATTAATAAAAGTATAACATGTTATTGGGCGCTGACACATGACTATGGCTCACTACACTCATATACAACCTCCTTTTAGCGACTATGACATGATAGGTGATATAATGGGCCACTAATACCAATAAACACCATTTGATGAGACCAACTATGACTCACTACACTCCTATACAACCTGTTAACGTAACTATGACATGATAGACCCATACTGGCCATTAACAACAATCAAGGTCCAATAAGGCCCATTGATGAAAGTATGACATATTATTGGGCGTAACCAAACTATGACTCACTAAACTCATATTCAACCCTTTTAGAGCAACTATGATATGATAGAGGCTACAATGGGTCACTAACAACAATCAAGGCCCAAAACGGCCCATTAATGCAAAGTATGACGACCAACTATGACTCACTACACTCCTATACAACTTGTTAACGTAACTATGACATGATAGAGACGATATTGGCCATTAACAAAAATCAAGGCCCAATATGGCCCATTAATAAAAGTATGACATGTTATCGGGTGTTGACACATGCCTATGGCTCATTACACTCATATACAACCCTCTTGTAGCAATGGGGACATGATAGATGCTATAATAACCACTAATACCAATCAAAGCCCATTGATGAATGTATAAGACGTTGGGCCATTGACACAAATAAAGGCCAAATAAGGCCTATTGACGAAAGTATGGTGTGTTTCAGGCGTTAACACCTAACCATGACTAATGACACTCCTATACAACTCTTTTAGATCAACTGTGACATGATAGATGCTATATTGGGATACTAACACCGATCAAGAACTAGTATGACCCACTAATGAAAGTATGGTTTATTGGGCGTTAACACTGATTACTACACTCTTATACAACTCTTTTAGAGCAACTATAAATATCACTTGTATTTATTTTATATGTTTTTTATATTTAAAATACAATTTTTTATGTTATTTACGATTTAATTAGTTGTTATATATATATATATATATACACTAACAACTCTTTATTTTAATTATTAAAAATAAATTAAATTCATATTTAGTTCATATTAATTTCACTTTCCACAAAATTTCAAATTAAATTCAACCCCCTCTTTTCTTAAAAAAAATTTGAATTACCCTTCTATTCTTAAATTTAATTGACCACATATTTAACCTACCTTTTTTTCTTTCTCTTCATTCCTTCTTCTTATTATTCTTCTTCTTCATCTCTTTACATCCACCATAATCCTCAATCATTAATTTTCTAAGTCACTCAATTCTTAACCAAATCCTTTGATTCCGGGCTCTAATCTAATTATTTTTGCGAGAGGAATTCACGTGTGGTGTCGGTTTCCATCAATTCTATCTCTATTTTTGCCGGATTCGTGTTGAGTGTGAAGAACCCTAAGAACCAAGTTTGGGGGTTTTCAAATTTAAGTGTTATTTCTTGTAATGAAGCTTAGTACATCTTCTTTCATCGCTAAAAAGGTATGTATTTCACTTGTTTGATGACAACAGTTTGCTGACATACTCATTTTGGTTAATTTATTGGTATGTAACTTGATGTTAAACGATGATTACTGAACGATTTTTGATTCTAGGATATAGCACTATGAGTCTAGTTTCTAGAATGGTAAAGTTCGTAATTTTTGGACACGTTTTGAATAGTTTTTATGATTTTACAAAAACACTGGTCAAAGCTGGTTCGGGGAGTTATATTTTGGCCTGTATTTTCGACACCATAACTCCCTAATGACAAAACCAAACGGGTTTTTTCCAGTTCTGAAAGTTAGTATTATGAGTTTTGAATACAACCCAATTGGTCTTGCACAGTTGATAGAACCATTAAACAAGTGTTTGTTGTGCAATCTGCTGAATTGTTGGTACATATCTGTAATTGTTGAATTATTGTGTGTTTTGTACCTATGAGAAAAATATAATAAAATTTCTCTGAGAAACCTAATTCATATATTCTACTGTGGTAAATTTTGTAGAATTTATACTTAATATTTTCTTAGTGAATAAAATCAGTTTGTACACACTATAATCGGTCTCGTGAACTAAGTGATCATAAGTTAAATTGTATGATGAATGTTTGGTTGATTTGTCATGATATGATGTGTGAATACATGTTAGGACTTTTTATTACAGTTGACATTTATTATTATCACCAACGAGTCGCCGATTCAAGTTTTTGTTTGAGTATACATTATTTCTAATGTGATTGTGCGTGATAGTCGTCGTGCTTTGAGGTTTCACCTCACATTAACCCTTTACTAGTTATGATGCTAATATTTTAACAATTTTAGGTTCAAAAAGTTAGAGCCGAAATGGAAAAAGATGAAAGGAAGTCAAGAAACGAGTTGGAAGAACGAGTGAAACGAATGGAATAAATGGAAAAAGAACTTAAGTAAAATGAAGAAAGGAGTCAAAAACAATTTGATGAGTTTATGAGAAAGTTTGAGGTCGGTAGTAATTAGTAGTAGTTTCAAATATTTTGAATTCATAACTTATTAGTGAAGGTTTGTTAATGTAAACTTGTTTTGAATTTATGTTATTGTGTTTGTTAAACTTACGAAATAGCCACATTTATCTATGTGTGACCAAAAGTATGATAATAGTCACACTTTATATTACAAAAGCATTATGTGTGACAAACGGTAAGACAATGGACACACCACAAACTACAAAAGAATGTTTGACTGGCAGGTTCACATTCTTAGCCACATTGGTAATAACCACCAGTGTCTATATGATATGATTAGCCACACAATACCTCACTATGTGTGACGAAAAGTTTGACAATAGCCACACTTTAAATTACGAAAAGCATTATGTGTGACAAACGGTAAGACAATAGCCACACTATAATCTACAAAGGAGTGTTTGAGTGGCAAGTAAACATTTTTAGCCACTTTTAATGTAATATCCGGTGTCTATATAATATAATTAGCCACACTATTATTAAATTTAAGTGGCCATTGCTTTGCTATATCCACACGGTATAGGTCACAATGCACGATTAACACAACCCTATTGGCCACATTATTATAAAATTCATGTGGAGGAAAAATTAATTCATGTGGCTCTATACGTGCAATGGTCACTCATAACAAATAGTCATGTGGCCATTTTCTACCGTTTAGCAACACTTGTTGGAGAGGCTTCTTGATGGCCAGCAACAAATGCCTGTACCCTTTAGCCACACTTATTACCACATAAGGCCACTAAAACTGTGTGTGGCCATATCATACCCACGGTGTCGCGACCTTTGGCCACATATGACCTGAACCAAATGTGTGTGGCTAAAGGCCTACGACCACACTTTTTTCGTGTGACCGAAGGTCAATATTCACGTAGTGGGTTAAGTTAATGGGTTGGATAATTTGATCTTGACTAGTTTGGGTTGAGATTCGGTTTATACATGTATTTTGTAAGGAGTGTTTGGGTTTCTATTTTGATATCAAACTCTATGGTTGGATGGGAACGGTGTGGCGATATGGTTTGTGATTTGACATAGCAAGGATCGAATGATCGAGTCATAGTCGGGTAAAATTTGGTTTGTATGTGTCCAAAGCATTCGTGAGCATGTTTTTTGGTGTCTTTGAAGTATTAGGATGGTGAGTTTGATAGGTTTTCGTGGCGTAGAAGTGTCAGTAGTTAGGGCCTTTTGTTGGGTTGATTTTTGTATATCTTGTACTTGCATGGGGTTCGAGTAGGGGAGGGTATAACGTTGATGTGTTAGGTTTCATTCATATTGAGGAAAGATTTGAGTACGCGGGAAACTTTTGTAGTGTTAGGATGGTTGGTTTAAGGTGGTAGCTCGAGACAGAATACGAGTGTTTAGAAGCTTGGTTGTTTTTCGGAAAATTTTGACTAATAATAAGTATTAAATTGAAAATATCATAATTTATAAATAGTGCTTGAAACATTCATGAAATTTTGATAATTAAAATTACAAGTTATCATGTATAAAATTAAATATTGAGATTCAAGCTTGTGAATCACAACATTTTTTTTATTGCTAAAAATTTTCTACTAAAATAAGAGTTGTTATGATACGTCGGGTCGGCTTAAGTTGTAAAATAATTTATGAGAAAATTTTTGAAATAAACCAATTCGCGTAACGTAAATCGTTCTCAGAATACTTAACATTTAGTAGTTGAAAACATCATAGTAACTATGATAATAATGTTTGCTTGTTTTGAAGTTTATTGTAAAAATAAGAGTCGATTGTCATGAGGAAGCAAAATAAGTTTTATAAGGGTCAAAAAAAAATTCCTTGCTTATGAGGAAATAAATATAAACAAAATAAGTTAATTTAATGTCGGAATTTGTTATGAGGTACCAACATGAATGTTGAAAGTTTTCTTTGAGTATAAAAATTTGCGTAACAAAAATTTTTACCATGTTCGTTATTTAATATCATATAACGAAAATATCATGGTATATTAAAATGACCGGCATTGTGAATCAAGAAATCACAAGTAAACGATTTTTTTTTCCTTAAAATAGAATTTCTATGAAGTTTTGTATAAGGATTTCAAGAAATATACAAGCTATAAGTTTTATGAATTTTTTTGAAAAGTCAAGGTGAAACTACCATAAGAAATTCAAAACAAAAAAAAATCGTAAGATGCAAATTTTATTCGTGAAAATTTATAATGAACCAAAGATGGCATAATGAGAGTTGTTATGAAAATAAAATTGGGTAACGAAAATTCTACCATGTGTATTATATAATATAATGTAATTAAAATGTCGGGAGAAGTTTAAATAATTTATATTGTGAAATGATCGTTTCAAAATAAACGGAATCATTATAAAAATAGAGTTCTTATGAAGTCTTATATGAGGACTTTGAAGGCCATTTAAAATTCATATGATAGGAATTTACTTGAAAATTTAAGGTAAAATTTTTATCATAAACTTTTTTTATATGATGAAATTTATATGGTAAAAATTTGGGTTTATAAATAGTCTTAATGAACAAGAATGACATATTAAAAATCACCATAAATAGTTCAAAATATACATTATTATTATCATTTTTTAACTTACATTAAAAAGATCATAATAAATGGATTTTGTAACAAAAATCGCGATGTGAAATCAATATGTGAAAGTTTGTATAAAAACTATACCATGTGAAATCAAAACATATTAGGATGAATCATAATGGTCAAATAGAATTATATAAATGAGAATTTTGTGATGAGAATTTAAATGACAAAGTAAAAAAGGAAAAATTGTTTAGATCTTTGAAATTTGTGAATAATGTCTTAAGATTTAAAGGCGTAAATATCGCGCATGAACCACCATGACTTGATATTCCGACACTAAAAACCTTTATAAAATACTTTGTTGGAGTCTAAACATGTGCACGTACCACCGCGTCTTTTTCATGTTTTCGACTCAAATAACGACTATAACAACAATAATAAATCGGGATACAATGTCATGTCAAAACACTAGTCCACGAACCACCGTGGTTCTATTGTTTCAACACCGAAAATTAGGATGGCGACCGGAACGCTCGCATTCGACAACTTAAAGTGGTCATCTCATATGAGACAATCTTTAAGGAGATTTGAAACAACGGGATCCAAGTCAAGCTCGTGATCCATAAAACACAATAAAAATTAATGCTTTCGCGGTAAGGTAAGGATACCTTAGATTATTATGAAAGTGTGTGTGTGTATATAAAACTTAAACAAAATTAAGGTAATGATACCTTAGAAAGTTTTGACTGTTTGTGTATATTTACAATTTGATGAAATAAATAAGTATATAAATAATCATGTGCAATGAAAAACCAAGTAGGGTAAACACGTATAGGCAACACGTATAAGGACCCTAAAGCAAAGACTATACTAGGTCGTTACATCTAACCACCTATCCTATAGTCTTGTGGCTCTGATACCAATCTGTCACACCCCGACCGAAGGCGGGGGAACATGTCGGGGTGCAACCGATTGCGCAAAACACAAGACACTATTAAAGTGATAATATTTAATCAACTCATTTATTTCATAAATCATTAAACAACACATCTTGTTCATACAAACAAATTTAATACAAGTAAACAAATATATTGTTCGTTTTACTAATATCCTAATAGTCTTGATAACGTTTTTTGTCAAGTTCTCGAGTCAACCAAAGTCAAACCTGTAACATTTCATAAAATAAAGTTTTTCAACACAAAGGTTGGTGAGCAATTCATAAGTTTGAGCATATAATATATAGTAAGGAAAAGATCCACAAAACTAGTATACGAAACAATAAATAAAAGCAATAATTTGGATAAAATCGCTAATAGAATTACGTTAGCGACACCTAACTATAAGGGGATGCCAAATAGTCTAGGATTTAATTGTTATCGTTAATTGCATTACGTTAACGACACCTTGCTACAAGGGGATGCCAAGTAGTCTAGGATTTATAAACTTCCACCAACCAAAAGCGATAAACACGTAAGCATATAATCATAGAACACCAAATCTAGCAAGTATTTAAGTAAAGTATACAATAACGTTTGTGGTTTAAGATTCAAATATTAAATATTTAGTTGAATAAGCATGAAATGTCACACCCAAAATAAAAGATAGAAAACGGGGTATGAAAGTACTCACGTTCAAGTAATAAACTTGATCGGTAAAATGATGGGTAACCGGATGAATGAGGTTGAACGAGCAAGTTCTAGGTGAAAGGGAAAACTTGTATATGAAAGGTTGTCTAAGAAATCTTAAAATAAATTAAATGAAAATAATTACAAACAATTTAAAGTTTAAGGTTTAAAATGTAAATATTTAAGAACTTATAATAATAACCTTTTAAAATGTAAGTTTGCTCAAAACCGAGTTAAAGTATCTAACCTTATTATTTACTTAACCTATGTTAAGTAATAAGGTGGATAAAATGCAAGAATTCAAGTTACTTTGGGACAAAGATACAAAAACGGATTTCAACGAGTGTTTCGGGTTGTTGGTTCGGGTCTTGATAATTGGTCAAACTCAAGGTCAACTTTCCAAAATAATAAATGTTATGAGATAACTCAATAAACTTAATAAGACTTAACCAAGTATGTAGTTCTATTGTTTTAGAACTAACAACGTACGTTAAGCGAGTGTTCGGTTTTGTCGATCCAAACTTTGTTATGAGATCAAGTTGGATCCAACATTTCCAAGTACTTAAACACACTTGTGTGTCTTAAGAGATTAAGAATCCTTTTAGTTCGGTTTGGTTCGGTTTCCATCTCTCAAATAGTTCATTGATGGTCTCCACATGCCCAAATATCCAAGAACATGTATAATAATTTATAAATGAAGAAAACTTAAGTTTTACAACCAAAAGTTAACAATAAAGTCTTTAGACAAAAGTTCAGTTTTGGTTCGGTTTCCATCTCACAATACGTTCCTTGATGGTTTCCACATGCCCAAATATCATAGATCTTGTATAATAATGTACAAATGAAAATACTTAAGATTTACAACTAAAAGGTCAACAAGTCTTTTATTCTGTTTGGTTCGGTTTCCATCTCACAACGAGTTCATAGATGGTCTCTACATACCCAAGACTTGTAAATGTGACAAACAAACTAAAATGAGCAGAAGTTAAGCATGGTTAGTAAGCAATAATAAGGTTAGATTGTTAGATGCGGAAAATATATAACAAGGACCACGTAAGTCCTCCATGAAGCCTTGTCTTACAAGGTCTGAAACCTCGCTGACTGGAACCGGAGAAGTAACTACTAAAGGTAACAAGGGGTGTATATTTTATATATATGTTGTCAACCATAAACAAGTGTTAGTAAAACTACATAAGTTAATTAGAATGAAAGATTAATCTCAGTTTGACTTTTGGAAGTCAAACCTTTAATAACACTAAGAAAATAACATTAGATCTTCGATGTTTTAGAGAGTTTTTGGAGTTTTAGTAGGGGAAAACGAAGGAGAAAGGGGGTGTATATATAGGGTAATGTTGGTGGTCAAATATGGGTGTTAAACACAAGAAGTTTCATGCAAAAATGGATCAAAACAAAGCATAAAACAACAAAACCCGTAGCTGCAGCTGATGCTGCTTGTGCTACGCAACCACAGAAGGCTCCCCCGTCACGCAGCGCGACGGGATGAATTCTGGAATATTTTTAAAACTTTCAAAAATGACAGTTTGGCCCCTGGAGTTGGTTTTAAGTGTTTTTAATGCGTTTTAGGGCCCGAAAAGGATACATTCAAGACCCAACAAGTGTAAAACAATATTGTAACATAAAAACCATCGTTTTGATTATGTCGGGGGTTTCAGTTTACAAAACGGGTCGATTTATAAGTATATGAATAAAATAAAGAAAACGAATCGGACCCAAAATTGACGAATGTCACACCAAATAAGATCCGAGATCTCGGTTCTCTACTAGTGATCTCCGTTAGCTAAAAGTGAGATTGATCCAAGAACTTTAGTTGTTTGATTCATAACTACAACTGGTATCAGAGCTTTGGCCTCTACTAGTTATAGTTCTTGGGTCACAACCTTGCATTTTGGTCTTGTTTGTGTGTTGAAGACCTGTACTCAAGTGTTAAAGTGGGTCTACGAGTTCACTTGGTTGTTCAAAGTGTGTTTTCAATCTTGAAAAGTGTTTGTTTGAAGTATTAGGGTTTAAAATATGTGTGTTTGTGAGTTCTTATATTGTTAAAAGATTAAGATTCAAGAAGATGGGTGGTTTGAGCTTAAAATCTTGTGTTTCTAGATCTACAAGTGTTTAAAGTGTTCCAATCGATTTTCTATAAGTGGATGAAGGTGTATTTGTGTGAAAAGACATGTAAAAAGTACAACTGTACATTCTATAAACATATCTAATCGAGTTGCAGACCATTAATCGAGTATCAAACGACTCGAATCGAATTTAAAAACCATTCGAATCAAGTTAAAAAACCAATCGAATCGAAATTCAAAACCAATCGAATCGAGTCTCAATTCGATTAAAATCCTCTATTTTTTTACCTATTCGATTCGAATCCTTTACAGTTGGATCTATTTCTACTTAAAACTTTTGGCTGAATTTGTTTATGGACTATTTGATCTAATCATTGATCTGCATGATAACTACTGAAACCGAGGAGATAAAGAACTTCATTATCTTTAAAAATGAAGCCAGGACCGCCAAAAAACCTCTGTAGGTTCCCAGCCGGATCTACACGGAAATATCTCGTATTACGTAGGTGCGGAATCCCTACGTATGACGATACGAGTGTTAGACGCGATATACGTTAAACCTAAGTACAAAGACACGATACAATACTCAATAGACACGTTGTATTGCAACTCCTTTAACACGTGATAGCCAAATCACAATTACACGTACTGAACTCCTTATTTACAAAACAAGCCGTAGCCTAACATATATACCTTTCGACAACTTCGCCTAACATGCTAGGCGAAGTTGTCAATAACTTCGCTTGTTCCACAAGTTCGCTTATAACAGGCGAACTTGTGGGACAACCTTTACAAACCAAAACCAAAACACACTAACGCGATTACAGACACTAGATACTGAACTACTGACATCATGTACCAACAGACTCCCCCTTGGCAGTAGCTTCATATCTCTAACTTCAATCATGTGTCTTGTAACCCCAAAACTCGAGTCACCCGTCTTCAAGCATGAACTCCTTCTCTGACACAAACGGAAACTACTCTCTGATATTTCTTGCCTTCTTCTTTCCATGCCGGAATATAGAATATCTTTTTCTCGTTCAGCACCTGCAAGTCAGCTTGAGACAAATTCACCAAGTGCATTGGATCATACACTCTCAGCAATTCTTGTTCATCTTCATCCTCCATCACCGCTTCAGCTGTTTCACTATCAACATACCACCATTTCAGATTCTTTAATACATCCTTGGGCATTTGTTTCATCGCCACTTCTTTTAAACATCGGATCGGCTTATACTTCATTATCATCTAAGGTTTGCCATCAGCTCTCATACCTCTGTCTTTTTCAACGAGCTTTCCTTTTTGCGGCTTTAATAACTCGAACTTTTTCTCTTTGATGCTTTCTTTCCACACGATCTTTCCAATAATCCTAGCCATATTGTCATCACTCCTGTTTATCAACCCCAACTTGGCTAAGTCCTTCACCTCACACTCCGGCAAGGTATTAAACGATCTCAACAATCTCTTGAAATACTGAACTCCGTCAAAACATTTAATCACAAACAGCCTCAACTGCTCATCGTATAACCAGCATATAATCCCCTTCTTCGATTCAGCATACCCTTTGATGTTGTAACTCTTCTTAAACATAGTTGGGACCGCTGGTTTCTTTGTCTTTACAAACCATTGAGCATAGCCTTCTTTTCATCTTGGCTGCTCTTCCCATTCAGTCTCCTCGCTTCCCGTATCTTGACCCAAATTTGGCTTATCAGCTTCTGGAATTTCATGCTCAATGTTATCCTCCACAATCTCTCCCTCTTCAACCTCACTGTCAATCACAATCTCAGCCCCTATCTTCTCAATCTCTTCAATCGGTAACACATCGTCGTCACCTTCAATATCAACATCCACCATCTCCTCATCATCCACTACCACCACGTCATCACCCCCCGATTCACCAGTTGCACCAGTAGACTCCCCTGAGATGTGGAAGTCCCAAGAGCTTGTTCAGTTCTTGGCAACTCACCACATGCACCTTTCGATGCATTGGGATCATCGTCTCGATCATTCCTCTTCTTCGTCCTCAACTCGTCGCCTTTGCAGCTCGTCTCCCCCTGAGATGCCAAGAACTGTTTCAAGGCATCAAAAATTTTACCGTGCTCAATCAGGAGGGACGACTGAATCTGATTCTCTGCAACAAGGCGCTGAATAGCGTGAGTCTGGATCAGATTTATTCTCGACTGTTCCGCCACGACCCTTTCAAGAGCTGCTATTCTGTCCGAGTCAGATAAGGTTGCATCAAAATCAAAACTCATATGAGAGGTGTCCTGAGCATACGGTGAAGGGATCCCCAAAGTAGTCGGGACATCAGAAACAGGTTGAAACGTAACCGCAGGTGGTATTGTAACAGATAACCCTGCGGTGGCAACCAGCGTCGACTCAACGAATCTTGCAACAACCTCCGATGGAGTAAAAGTTTTGAAAATAAGTTCGCTGGGTTTTGAAAATAAGTAAAAGTTCGCTTAATATAACTTTGCTGGGTTTTGAAAATAAGTAAAAGTTTTGACTGAGTTGACCCTTATATAGGGCAGAACATTATACAGGCGAAGTTAGGGTTAACTTCGCTTACCCTTAACTTCGCCCTGTAACAAGTTCGCCCTTTCTCAACTTCGCTTGGTATTAAACTTACAAAAACAGACCCTTATAAATTTGAACATTATGCAATTGTCTTTTTAAAACTTCCTTTAAAGATTTCAATGTTAAAATCAAAGAACCAAGTAACCAAGCTTTGAATCGTAAAAAGAGATACGTAGAGTAAATTTAGATAAAAAGTATATGGGATCAAATTTCAGTCTTGACAGGGACCAGTATGTTTTAGAAAAGATTCGAACAGGAATCATACTAATTAAATGACTGTCACATAGATCCATGTTCAGCTGTATTATGACATAAAGAAACAGGTTGTAAGCAGGTAAACAACTTAGTATGGTTTTCATCGCTTCTGTGATACAGAATAGGTTCAATTAAGCTCAAAATTTAGACGGACAACACATCAGAGAAGTGATGTCTCCTATCTATTCTCAAAGCGTATTTTGCTTTCCCCAAGTCACCCCGAGTTGACCTCGACCCGTAGTGTCTGATTAAACTGTAAATACATCATGATCTTTTAGAGTCTTCATCCCGTTCTCTTTCTTGCCTCTTGATTGATAAGTCAACATAATAGGCTTCAGAAGGCTTAACATCTTAATTAAATTTTTTTTTTTACTGATAATTATGATTTACATAGCTTCAAACATGTCACACCCTCAAAATCCACTAACGGAGTTTTACCGTCAGAGGGTGTGAACTGGCAGGATCGGAATCATTAGTTATAACCAAACCAAAGAAAACGTTCAAATGAAAAATAAGTGCGGAAGCGTAAAACCTTAATTCAAAAGTTGCGTCACGCAGGACGACTTAAAACCAAATGTAAATGTTAAAATTAAGTTTGCAGAGTAAGATGTTTAACAATTAATGCATGCTCCTAAACCGCGCGCCCGCCTCGGCTACCTGAGAATAACATACTAAAAGGGGTCAACACGAGGTTGGTGAGTTCACAAGTTATATAAGATAAATCGTTTAGCGTTTGAGTTCAGCGTTTTCGTTAAGTGTTTTGCGTAACCACGTTACGGCGTTTAAAAGTTTTGCGTAACCACGTTACGGCGTTTAAATGTTTTGCGTAACCACGTTACGGCGTTTAAATGTTTTGCGTAACCACGTTACGGCATTTAAATGTTTTGCGTAACCACGTTACGGCGTTTAAGTGTGTAACCACGTTACAGCGTTTAAGTGTGTAACCACGTTACAGCGTTTAAGTGTTACCAGATAATGTTATGTCAAATTATATATCGATAGGTAGCTAATCTATACAACAAGTATTACTAAGTGGTTCGAGACCGAAGCTGACTGTTTATCAAGTGCCCGTCACCAGGTCAACCCAGACCATGGTAAGTGTTAGCCAAAAATTACACCCACTCAACCTCCAGTTGAGCTTAGCGTCGGGTGGGGTTTGTCAAACCCAGTAGTACTACTCAACAGTGACTCGCTATTCCAAATATTAACCGGTTCGATGCGTGGGACTTCAAGGGTTACGTGCCGCTTAGCCTCTACAAGTGATATATATAATTTATAACAAAATCTTAAATATGTGTTTATCTCAAAAATGCGTTTATCGGAGTATGTTATCTCCCCCAAGTGAAAAACGTTTGAAAACAGTTCAAAGAGCGGGGTAAGTGAACTCACTGTTTGCGAAGAATATTCCAAATTAGATCACCGAGTGATGCGCGTCGTAGAAAACTCTCTAGCGTTCTAAAATAACAAAGAGATTTTCTAAGTATCGGAACGTTTAACGAGTCTCTAGACTCGGCACATAATACCTATGCACGTATCATGTTTCGTGTTTCGTTTGTGAACCGTGTGTGATTTAAACAAGTACAATTGTGATACGATACACGAGTGAGCAATTACTTTCGTGTCATGTATTAATAACATACTTACAAGCAATTATTCCCGTAAGGGCATTTTGGTCAACAAACAAAGACTAACTAACCATTATTCCCCATAAAGGCAATTTGGTCAATTCATGGCAATCAAACTAGCAACTATTCCCCGCAAGGGTATTTTGGTCAAAATACCACAATTATATAAAAACTATCATATTTCATGCATTCCTATACAACTCAGCAGCTAGTTTCATTGTGACAGAATTTCTACTTGAAAGATTACACTAGTTCACCGATTATAACGTCTCAATTAATTCACCAAAAATTACCACAGAAGCATACATATCTTAGGTTTCCAGAACATGTTTTATCTTATTTTTATTCCATATAGATTGCTCATAATGATCAAAACACTACAGTAAACTCATATCAGTCAGATTCATGCACAACAGAATGTTATTTGCAATTCCCGGTAAACGAAAAATCCAATAAATGCAAGACCACTTGGGTTTGGTTCCTAACTCAGTGAGTCAACTTCCAGAAGTGGAACCAACCCAATTGGCCTCGTAGTTCATGAGATATAGAATTTACAATATAACCTAACAGCAGGTCTAACAGCTCAGCTTTGCATCACGTTTTTGTAAAATCATAAAAGTATACTTCCACTTATCCAAAAATTACGAATTTATACTTTATAGAAACTAGACTCAACCTAGTTTACTGCAGTACTCACAATCTCAATCAATTTTCACGTTTACACTTCGTTACAGTCAGTTAAACATCGTATATATATTCTGTCCAGAATCTGTTCACATCAAAACTCAACATCATAACAATCTATGAACTATCATGCATCCATATAACCCTCTAGACACCATAACTACTATCCATGCATATAAATCACACCATACATACAAGATTAGGGTTTGTGTTTTAATTCAAATCAAGAACAACAATCAATCATGCAACAACATCAATCTAGTTATCAATCTATTATCCAACTAACAACTATCATATTGATCACATACATACATATAATCGGCTGAGTTAGGGTTTACATACAACCCATTAAACATCAAAATTACACAACAAGGAGGTAAGAGATGATCAAGTATACCTTCCTAGCACCTAGTTCTTGGATTAATCTCTTGATTGATGTGTGTGTGTGTGATGAAGGTGGACGGCAGCCGTGGATCAAGAGAGGGAGAGAGAGCCGATTTAGGGTTGTAGGTTAATAATAAGTTAGGGTTTGTTTATTAGTGATGTATTTATAATAATACAAGTTACACTCTAGTCCCTCTTCTTTCCAAGTGTTGTTTTTCTAGAACATTCCATCATACTTGCCCAATAAGTTAACATGACCATAGTTTTATCACATAGCACATAATCCTAACACATAATAATCACATAATTATTGTTTTTACGTTTATCGTTTATTTATCAATCGTTTGCGTCAACTCGTTTGCGTTTCGGTGCAAATCCCGAAAGACTACACATGTAGTAAGTGTTACGCGTCATTTAAACCCTAGTTTAAATGTAATGAAGTGTACGTTATAGATTCAACGATCTTAAAGTTTGAATTGACGGAGTTGAGTTAACGGAGTTAACCTGAAATTGACGATTGTCACATCATTCCCATGTTAAAGAATTTTCGTCCCGAAAATTTGAGTCAAGTCGTGATGAGAGTCTGAAAGAGTAAGAAGAAAAATTTTCAGTTTGTCATATCATCCCCTAGTAAAAAGAAATTTCGTCCCGAAATTTAATTCATACATTCGGTGATGTTTGACGGTTTGCCGGGTTTCGCGGTTTTCGGTGTTTGGTTAGCCCTTCAAAAAGGTGGGGATACTTTTTCATCATTTGATCCTCGCGTTCCCACGTGAACTCCGGTCCACGTCTCGAGTTCCAACGAACTTTAACGATTGGAATTTTGCTGTGTTTGAGCGTTTTGGTTTCCCAATCCAAAACCTCGACTGGTTCCTCAATGAACCGTAACTGTTCATCAACTTGCAGTTCCTCCAAAGGGACTACTTGGGTTTCATCAGATAGGCATTTCTTCAAATTTGATACGTGGAATACATCGTGTACGCCACTGAGTTCTGTTGGTAGGTCCAGTCGGTACGCCACCGGACCAATCCGCTCAGTTATCCGGTACGGACCAACATACCGTGGGTTGAGTTTGTTTCGCTTACCAAAGCGAACCACACCTTTCCAAGGTGAGACTTTGAGTAACACCCGATCGTTTACTTTAAATTCGAGAGGTTTTCGGCGCTTGTCGGCGTAACTCTTTTGGCGATCTCGTGCTGCTGCCATGCGATTTCGGATTTGAACGATCTTTTCCGAGGTTTCGAGTACCAGTTCCGGACCAGTGATTTGGCTATCACCCACCTCTGCCCAGCAGAGTGGTGATCGACACTTCCGTCCGTACAGCGCTTCAAACGGTGCTGCCTTAATACTTGCGTGGTAGCTGTTATTATACGAAAACTCTACCAAGGGTAAGTGGGGTTCCCAACTCTTTCCGAAATCTAAAACGCATGCACGCAACATATCCTCCAGGGTCTGAATAGTCCGTTCACTTTGCCCATCCGTCTGAGGATGGTATGCGGTACTCATATCAAGACGTGTGCCCAGTGCGCTTTGCAGCGACTTCCAAAAGTGTGAGGTAAAACGAGAATCTCGATCGGAAATGATCGAGACAGGCACTCCGTGTCTAGACACCACTTCTTTCATGTATACTCGAGTCAGTCTTTCCATTTTGTCCGTTTCCTTAATCGCTAGGAAATGTGCCGATTTAGTCAACCGGTCAACGATCACCCAGATGGTATCGCATCCCGTCGGTGTCTTAGGCAAACCCGTAATAAAAATCCATTGAGATGTGCTCCCATTTCCACATTGGGAGTTCCGGTTGTTGCAGTAGACCAGATGGTTTCTGGTATTCAATCTTGACTCTGGCACAAGTCAAGCATTTGCTCACGTAGGTGGCAATGTCGGCTTTCATGTTCGGCCACCAGTAAAGTGCCTTTAAATCATGATACATTTTATCTGAGCCACGGTGGATAGAATATCGGGACTTGTGAGCTTCGTCCATCACTAGAGTTCTCAACTCTCCGTATCGTGGAACCCAAATCCGGTTCTCAAAATATCGGACCCCGTCCGATCTGGTTTCAAGTTGCTTGCTCATGCCCCGCATGAGTTCCGATGGAAGATTATCATCTTTCAAAGCTTCCAGTTGCGCATCGCGAATCTGATCGGGTAAGCTGGCATGAATCGTAAGTTGCAATGCTCTTACTCGTCTGGGTTTTTCTGTTTCTTTTCTGCTGAGGGCGTCGGCCACCACATTGGCCTTGCCCGGGTGGTACTTGATGGCACAATCATAATCTTTGAGCAGCTCGACCCAACGACGCTGTCGCATGTTCAGCTCCTTCTGATCGTAGATATGTTGGAGACTCTTGTGGTCGGTGTAAATGGTAAACTTGGTACCGTACAAGTAATGCCTCCATATCTTAAGAGCAAACACCACAGCTCCGAGTTCCAAATCATGGGTCGTGTAGTTCTTCTCGTGAACCCGTAGTTGTCTAGAGGCGTAGGCTATAACCTTCTCGAGTTGCATTAGCACACAACCGAGACCTTGTATAGATGCGTCACAGTGTACCTCAAAATTTTCTGTTCCCTCGGGGAGGGCTAAAATAGGGGCGCTACAAAGCTTGGTTTTCAACAGTTGGAAAGCGGATTCTTGCGCGTCACCCCAGTTGTACTTAGTGCCCTTGTGAGTCAAAGCGGTGAGGGGTTGAGCAATCTTTGAAAATCCCTCGATGAAACGCCGATAGTAGCCGGCCAGTCCTAGGAATTGTCGCACTTCAGTCGGAGTCTTAGGTGCTTCCCAGTTTTTGATGGCCTCTACCTTACCGGGATCGACATGGATACCATTCTCGTTGATCACATGTCCTAAAAAGTGAACCTCGCGAAGCCAAAATTCACATTTCGAGAGTTTAGCATACAGTTGTTCCTTCTTCAGTAGTTCCAGGATTATCCTTAAATGCTCTTCGTGGTCAGTCTCGTTCTTGGAGTAGACGAGAATATCATCAATGAAAACAATCACAAACTTGTCGAGGTACGCCTTGCATACTCGATTCATGAGATCCATAAATACGGCTGGTGCGTTGGTTAGGCCAAAAGGCATAACCGAGAACTCGTAGTGACCATACCGTGTTCTGAAAGCCGTCTTTGAAATATCTTCTTCGCGCACTCTCAACTGGTGGTAACCGGATCGTAGATCGATCTTCGAGTAGTAACTCGATCCCTGAAGCTGGTCAAATAAATCATCAATTCGGGGTAAAGGATAACGGTTCTTGACCGTCACCTTGTTCAACTCCCGGTAGTCGATGCACATTCGGAAAGTCCCGTCTTTCTTTCGAACAAACAAGACAGGGGCTCCCCATGGCGATGAGCTAGGTCGGATAAAACCTTTATCCAACAAATCTTGCAACTGGGTGGACAACTCCTGAAGTTCCGCCGGTGCGAGCCGATACGGGGCTCGTGCTATGGGTGCTGCACCGGGTGTCAACTCGATTTGGAATTCGACTTGACGAATAGGAGGGAGTCCGGGCAAATCCTCCGGGAAAACTTCCGGAAAGTCTCGCACAACCGGTATGTCTTCAATTCGTTTCTCCTCCGCGGGTTTCTCAACAATCTGCGCCAAAATTGCCGGATGACCCTTTCGTAGATACTTCTGTGCTTTCATAAGGGTGATGATGCTGTTGGTCATGCCGCTTCTCTCACCTCGGACCGAAATGATCTCGCCGGAAGGGGTGGTAATATGGACTATTTTATCATGGCATATAATCTCCGCTCGGTTCTCGGATAACCAGTCCATGCCGACAACGACATCGAAACTACTAAGCGTAAAAGGAATAAGGTCGATGTCAAAAACATGACCTGACAGTTTCAACTTACATCCCGCAAGTATATGAGTTGTTACTACAGTTTTACCATTAGCTAATTCAACAGGAAACTTAGCGTCTAACGGGGTTGGAGTAAGGTCTAAAAGTTGGCTAAAGGCTTTCGACACAAAACTCCTATCAGCTCCAGTGTCAAACAAAATAGAAGCAAAATAATCGTTTACAGGGAACTTACCGGACACCACATGCGGATCATTGCGGGCTTGACCCGATCCAATCACAAACGCTCTTCCTTTGCCATTTCCTCCACCGTTACTGCCACTTCCATTGCCCCCATTGTTGTCATTATGTTTCAGCTTGGGGCAATCCTTCCGGAAATGACCTTCCTGTCCACATTCAAAACATCCCTTAGTCGTCATCGGTGGCTTAGGAGCACCCTTCGCCGCAAGGTCTCCTCTACATTCCTTCGCTTGGTGACCTATCTTTCCGCATCTTTGACACTTGACACGGTCACACTGGCCAACATGATGATAGTTGCACCTGTTGCACTTTGGATACTTCCCAGCATATCCGCTCGAAACCTGCCCGCTACCGTTGTTGTTGGAGTTGTTGTTG
Organism: Bidens hawaiensis; assembly: GCF_021521415.1. Lineage (NCBI taxonomy): Eukaryota > Viridiplantae > Streptophyta > Magnoliopsida > Asterales > Asteraceae > Bidens > Bidens hawaiensis. The sequence goes on along the minus strand of NW_027496480.1, from coordinate 53,198 downwards.
TTGTTACTGTTGCTGGCGTGGTCATTACTCGGGTTGTCACGGGCTTTAACAGTCGAACCCCTCGGTGGTAACGCACCCTGGGTCACAGCCTGATCCGTCAGTTTGTGAGCCAAACGGATCGCTTGTTGGATCGTGGCTGGTCTGGAAGACGTCACCATACCCTGAATCTGTGGTGCTAACCCATCAATGTACATCTCTATTCTCTTGCTCGGCGGATCCACCATCCGCAGACACATCACTGCCACTTATTAGTCTAATTAAAAATTCATGATTAAAACCATTGTATTCGCTACAAAGTATTTCCAATCAATCCTTAAAATTATAGAAAAATAATAGTTCGGATGGAGACAACCCCTCCATCTAAGTGTCATCCTCACTAGATGTCGTCATCTGAGGACACCTCTGAATGTGCCTCCTCCTCAGCTGGTTCCTCCTCCGGTTCTTCTTCGGGATCTTCCTCGGGATCTTCTTCGGGATCTTCCTCAGGCTCCTCTTCGGGATCTTCTTCAGGTTCTACTTCAGGCTCTGCCCCAGGCTCGGCCTCAGGCTCTGCCTCAGGGTCGGCTGCGTTCTGAGCAATCTGCATTTGTAGGATATCGCAACGCTCTAACGCTATTTCGGTTCGGGTCCTTGCTTCTTGTAGTTGCTCTTTCAAGTCTATCATTTCGGCTTGCATCTTCATCATAACCTTCGTTTGTTGCTCACTAGTCTCTTGCATTTCTTTCGTTGCCGCTGCCATGCGGGCAATCTCCTCCTGAGTCTCGGTTCCATCTTTAAACAGTCTGGCAACATTTTCTCTAGTGTAGCGCATGTAACCCACATCACGCTCCAAACAAGAAACGACAGCTGCGAGAACTCGCTCTACAGGTTCGGTTATGGGTGGTAGGGTGTTGGGATAAGCAGGGTGGTTCGGGTGTGGCAACGGGGGAACTTGTTCACGGTAGACCATGCGTCTGATCATGTTGGGGTACCCCTCCCAGCTAACGTCGTTGTCATACAAGCCTCCGGATAGGCGGTACCTCTTCGGTGCGGGAGCTGCGAGTTCCGGGACTACGCGGGGTGGCGAGGCAGTAGGTAACTGCGGTTCCTTCCCGTGAGCATGCATCATCGAATCGGATGATGATGAGGGTGGCGTCGACATTTCTACAGGTAAGCCGTGTATATGCGCGCGTATGAGTAAAGGAGGTAAGGGAATAAGATTTCAAGACTACACAAACCTATGCAGTGCGTATCATTATAACTAATGGGTCGTCGCGGTTATAGTCTAGTATGCATGCAGTTTCTAGTTCGCTATAACCAATGGCTCTGATACCAATCTGTCACACCCTCAAAATCCACTAACGGAGTTTTACCGTCAGAGGGTGTGAACTGGCAGGATCGGAATCATTAGTTATAACCAAACCAAAGAAAACGTTCAAATGAAAAATAAGTGCGGAAGCGTAAAACCTTAATTCAAAAGTTGCGTCACGCAGGACGACTTAAAACCAAATGTAAATGTTAAAATTAAGTTTGCAGAGTAAGATGTTTAACAATTAATGCATGCTCCTAAACCGCGCGCCCGCCTCGGCTACCTGAGAATAACATACTAAAAGGGGTCAACACGAGGTTGGTGAGTTCACAAGTTATATAAGATAAATCGTTTAGCGTTTGAGTTCAGCGTTTTCGTTAAGTGTTTTGCGTAACCACGTTACGGCGTTTAAAAGTTTTGCGTAACCACGTTACGGCGTTTAAATGTTTTGCGTAACCACGTTACGGCGTTTAAATGTTTTGCGTAACCACGTTACGGCGTTTAAATGTTTTGCGTAACCACGTTACGGCGTTTAAGTGTGTAACCACGTTACAGCGTTTAAGTGTGTAACCACGTTACAGCGTTTAAGTGTTACCAGATAATGTTATGTCAAATTATATATCGATAGGTAGCTAATCTATACAACAAGTATTACTAAGTGGTTCGAGACCGAAGCTGACTGTTTATCAAGTGCCCGTCACCAGGTCAACCCAGACCATGGTAAGTGTTAGCCAAAAATTACACCCACTCAACCTCCAGTTGAGCTTAGCGTCGGGTGGGGTTTGTCAAACCCAGTAGTACTACTCAACAGTGACTCGCTATTCCAAATATTAACCGGTTCGATGCGTGGGACTTCAAGGGTTACGTGCCGCTTAGCCTCTACAAGTGATATATATAATTTATAACAAAATCTTAAATATGTGTTTATCTCAAAAATGCGTTTATCGGAGTATGTTATCTCCCCCAAGTGAAAAACGTTTGAAAACAGTTCAAAGAGCGGGGTAAGTGAACTCACTGTTTGCGAAGAATATTCCAAATTAGATCACCGAGTGATGCGCGTCGTAGAAAACTCTCTAGCGTTCTAAAATAACAAAGAGATTTTCTAAGTATCGGAACGTTTAACGAGTCTCTAGACTCGGCACATAATACCTATGCACGTATCATGTTTCGTGTTTCGTTTGTGAACCGTGTGTGATTTAAACAAGTACAATTGTGATACGATACACGAGTGAGCAATTACTTTCGTGTCATGTATTAATAACATACTTACAAGCAATTATTCCCGTAAGGGCATTTTGGTCAACAAACAAAGACTAACTAACCATTATTCCCCATAAAGGCAATTTGGTCAATTCATGGCAATCAAACTAGCAACTATTCCCCGCAAGGGTATTTTGGTCAAAATACCACAATTATATAAAAACTATCATATTTCATGCATTCCTATACAACTCAGCAGCTAGTTTCATTGTGACAGAATTTCTACTTGAAAGATTACACTAGTTCACCGATTATAACGTCTCAATTAATTCACCAAAAATTACCACAGAAGCATACATATCTTAGGTTTCCAGAACATGTTTTATCTTATTTTTATTCCATATAGATTGCTCATAATGATCAAAACACTACAGTAAACTCATATCAGTCAGATTCATGCACAACAGAATGTTATTTGCAATTCCCGGTAAACGAAAAATCCAATAAATGCAAGACCACTTGGGTTTGGTTCCTAACTCAGTGAGTCAACTTCCAGAAGTGGAACCAACCCAATTGGCCTCGTAGTTCATGAGATATAGAATTTACAATATAACCTAACAGCAGGTCTAACAGCTCAGCTTTGCATCACGTTTTTGTAAAATCATAAAAGTATACTTCCACTTATCCAAAAATTACGAATTTATACTTTATAGAAACTAGACTCAACCTAGTTTACTGCAGTACTCACAATCTCAATCAATTTTCACGTTTACACTTCGTTACAGTCAGTTAAACATCGTATATATATTCTGTCCAGAATCTGTTCACATCAAAACTCAACATCATAACAATCTATGAACTATCATGCATCCATATAACCCTCTAGACACCATAACTACTATCCATGCATATAAATCACACCATACATACAAGATTAGGGTTTGTGTTTTAATTCAAATCAAGAACAACAATCAATCATGCAACAACATCAATCTAGTTATCAATCTATTATCCAACTAACAACTATCATATTGATCACATACATACATATAATCGGCTGAGTTAGGGTTTACATACAACCCATTAAACATCAAAATTACACAACAAGGAGGTAAGAGATGATCAAGTATACCTTCCTAGCACCTAGTTCTTGGATTAATCTCTTGATTGATGTGTGTGTGTGTGATGAAGGTGGACGGCAGCCGTGGATCAAGAGAGGGAGAGAGAGCCGATTTAGGGTTGTAGGTTAATAATAAGTTAGGGTTTGTTTATTAGTGATGTATTTATAATAATACAAGTTACACTCTAGTCCCTCTTCTTTCCAAGTGTTGTTTTTCTAGAACATTCCATCATACTTGCCCAATAAGTTAACATGACCATAGTTTTATCACATAGCACATAATCCTAACACATAATAATCACATAATTATTGTTTTTACGTTTATCGTTTATTTATCAATCGTTTGCGTCAACTCGTTTGCGTTTCGGTGCAAATCCCGAAAGACTACACATGTAGTAAGTGTTACGCGTCATTTAAACCCTAGTTTAAATGTAATGAAGTGTACGTTATAGATTCAACGATCTTAAAGTTTGAATTGACGGAGTTGAGTTAACGGAGTTAACCTGAAATTGACGATTGTCACATCATTCCCATGTTAAAGAATTTTCGTCCCGAAAATTTGAGTCAAGTCGTGATGAGAGTCTGAAAGAGTAAGAAGAAAAATTTTCAGTTTGTCATAAAACAGTAGACTACTGCAAGTCCCGAATCTGGATCACTGCAGGTACTTGACACACTATCTTCTTGGGAATCAGAACACTCACGGGCTCGTGTATGACTGGGTAATCGCTTTTCTGCCTATCATTCGGAAAGACATATATGGAGACATACACAACTCTTAATGTGTTGTCCCTTTAAATCGAGAAGATTTAGTTAGTATCACTTCTACTTTTACGCACCATAAAAAGCTACCATAACATACAATGACTGTTCTAGAGTCTTTTAGGCCTAATAACTTCACTAGTTAAGCACACAGAAATAGTTTGAGTATCACTTTCCAAGGTTGGATCAATTTTCTTAGAAACATTGTATAGAAACTTCTTATGAAGACTTGAAAAATTATATCATCTCCCAAAAAAAAATTTAAATTCTATCGCCCCGATCAAGTCAAAGTCATCAAGTAAACGGCTATCCTGAAGATCCAATGGATCAGCTGGACCGACTACATACGAATATGCATCCTTTTAACTAAGTATGAACGACTACTTTTCAGCGAAAGAATAAAAACACATCATAAACCGCCCCAGTCGCTTTCAGTCATCTGGTTAATGGCTATCCTCATAATCTACTGGTAGAAGTGAGGACCAAACACATCCGAAGATATGTCCTTCAAACTGAAGCAACCGACATAATTCTAAGCGATAGTGACGTTTTTTTTTTAAGTAAAACTAAAAATACGGTTACTCGGGATTGATCATCCCATTAAGCTCAACAAGGTTTTGAAATCGAGTTCTGTCAAACGCTTTAGTAAAAAGATCAGCGAAATTATCTAACGAATCAACCTTTTCGAGCACTATTAATTTCTTCTCAGCACAATCCCGTATAAAATGATGACAAATGTCAATGTGTTTAGTTTTGCTATGTTTTACGGGATTGTTAGTTACTGAGATTGCAGCAGTGTTATCAATACAAATAGGAGTTTGAGTAAAATTCAGACCGTAATCGCGCAATTGCTGTTGTATCCAAAGAACCTGGGAGCAGCAGTTTGATGCTGCCATGTACTCTGCTTCACAGGTAGAAATGGCTACAGAGGTCTGCTTCTTGCACTGCCACGAAACCAATCTTCCTTCCAGAAACTGACATCCACCGGTCGTCGACTTCCTGTTCTGATTGCAACCTCCATAGTCAGAATCTGTATAAGCGACCAAATCCAAGTCTCCCCCTTTCGTGTACCACAATCCCAGCTTAGGCTTGCCTTTGAGATACCGCAGTATTCTCTTCACTCCCTTCATGTGAGATTCCTTTGGGCTTGCCTGAAATCGAGCACAGAGACAAACTGCAAACATAATGTCAGGTCTAGATGCAGTTAAATACATTAAAGAACCTATGATTGCTCGATATTGGGTGGGGTCCACATCTGCGTCACTGTCTGAATCAGCACCCAGCTTGTGGTTGACGCAAACCAGAGTATCAAATGGAGTGTTGTCCTCCATCTTGAAGCGTTTGAGAACGTCTTGGACATATTTAGTTTGATGGATGAACAACCCCTCCTTCTTCTAATCAACCTGCAATCCTAAAAAGAAAGTTAATTCACCCATTGCACTCATTTCAAACCTCCTTTTCATGACTTCCTCAAATTCCTGACACATGGCAACTTTTGAAGCAGCAAAGATGATGTCGTCCACGTAGACTTGAACTAGGAGAAAGTCTCCCCCCTTTTTCTTGACAAACAGCGTGCTGTCGATCTTTCCTCTTTCCAACCCATCCTCAAGTAAGTAATCAGACAAGGTTGCGTACCAGGCACGAGGGGCCTGATGTAGTCCATATAGCGCTTTACTTAACTTGTACACGTGATCAGGAAAGTCTGGGTCAGGAAAACCTGGAGGCTGCTCAACGTACACAACCTCATCGACTTTACCGTTAAGAAACGCACTTTTCACATCTAACTGGAACACCTTCAACTCATTGTGTGCAGCAAATGCCAAAAACAAACGAATCGCTTCCAATCTTGCCACAGGAGCAAACACTTCATTGTAGTCGATCCATTCTTGCTGATTAAACCCTTTTACGACCAGCCTCGCCTTGTTCCTGATGATTATTCCTTTCTCATCTCTCTTACATTTGAAAACCCATTTGGTGCCAATCGCATGCACATTCTTCGGTTTTGCAACCAATTTCCATACCTCCATCTTCTCGAACTAGGCTAACTCTTCTTGCATGGCTTCAACCCACGAGCTGTCTTTTAGAGCCATTTGATAGTTCTTTGGTTCAATCTGGTTGACGACGCAGGTGTACAAGCACTCGTTAATGATACCTGTTTCTTTAATGCTTGCGTAAACACAGGTGTGCTCATTCAAGCTTCGTCTTGTTTGTACACCGTCAGATAGATCACCTATTACATTCTCCAAAGGGTGATTTTTGTGAATTCCAGTAGTCGGAACCGAACTGACTTGCAGATTGTCTTCCAGGTTCGAAGAGAGTTCATCAATGGGCGATTGTTGTTCAGAGTGAAAAGGGTTGTAAAATTCTTCTTCAGTAGAGGCGGCAGGAGCATTAACGGCACTTGACGTGGAAGGTTGACTTTCGTCGTATCGTGGACGTTGCACAATATTTTCCTCCTCATCATACAAAATCTGTGAAGTAATTTTCTCATCAACTTCTGCAAAATCCAAGTAAGGCATATTAAAGGATTTGAACAGTTTATCATAGTCAAAAACTTCAGCGGGTCCCGTGCTGGGCATTGGTGGTTTGTAACTCGTGATGTCGGTGTTACATACTACTTCAACCTTGTTGTTCGATAAATTAAAGACTCTTCTGTTGGGTGTCCCAACAACATATCCGACTAAAATACCTTCGTCGGCTTTCTCATCAAATTTAGGTTTGTCTTTAATATCGTACATGGGGACCCAAATGGTTCGAGACCATTCAAGTTTGGCTTTCGACCATGCATAAGTTCATAACAAGTTTTATTTAGCCTTTTAACAGTTAAAACACGATTAAGGATATAACAGGCTGTGGCAACTGCTTCAGCCCAGAACACCACGGGAAGTTTAGCATCAGCCAGCATGGTTCTGGCTCCTTCAATTAGCGTCCTGTTCTTCCTCTCAGCCACCCCATTTTGTTGCGGAGTATACGGGGCGCTGTACTGGTGTTCTATCCCTTTCTGTAAGCAGAACAGCTCCATTTGGTAGTTTTTGAACTCTGTCCCATTATCACTCCTGATGTACTTAACCTTTCTCCCCATAATATTCTCAACCTTGGTAATCAAGTTAATTACCAACTGAACCGTGTCATCCTTTGTCTTCAGAAAATACACCCAAGAGTATCGCGAGTAATCATCAGTTACTACCAAGCAGTATGAAGTTCCACCAAGACTCTTTACATTCACGGGACCAAAGAGATCCATGTGAAGTAGGTCTAGTGTACTGACAATTGAGTTAACCATCTTGGAGTGATGAGGTTTCTTGTGTTGTTTTCCCTTCTTGCACGATAAGCATTGATCTTCAAAGTTGAAATTATTTAAGGGAACACCAAGCACCAACCCATTCTTGACAATGTAGTTCATTTTTCAAAGATGTATATGCCCCATTCTTCGATGCCATAACTCGGACTCAGATTCAGTTGCCTTTGACAGAAGACATGATTCTTCTGTTTTCATCTCAGTTGACCTCATATCCGTGACGTATGTGTTCTTTTCTCTTGGAGCTTTCATCACCACCCATGCCTCTGGTATCTTGAAACCAGGATATAGAACAATTGCTTCATCTTTAGTAAAGTGCACTGTGTACTCTTTGTCACAAATCTGAGATACGCTCAACAAATTATGCTTCAACTCTTCCACAAAATTCACCTTCTCCAATTTCATTTTTCCATTTGTTACGGTTCCAATACCGGTGATTCTACCTCCGCTCTCTCCAGCGAAACTAACTCTTCCTCCTTGAACAGGTTTCCATTCATGTAACAAATTCTTGTTACCAGTCATGTGCCGGGAACAGCCACTATCCACAACCCACCGATTGTTTACAGTCCTGTTCAACTGTTCCTGCACGATTAAAGCAAAGGATTAAAATCTGGGGACCCAAGACCTATTGGTCTTGGGTCGATTAAATCTGTTAAACGGCATCCCGTACTTTGGCTGTTCAAAGTCAGTTTGAGAATAATTTCTGTAAGTTCTATAAGGATACCTTCTTGAGAATTGACTATGAGGCCATCCAAACCTTAGTGAATTAACTGAATTATAATTGTTGGTTCGGTTGTTTACTGGGAAAAACTGAGATCGATTTCTTTGAAATCTTGGATTAGTCCAATGTCTGAATTTTGGAGAGTTAGCATTCTTACCATTATAGTAATTACTATTAGTTTTATTCTCAGTTTTCGGAGGCCTCATACCTCTGAATCTCTGATTAAGAGGGCAATTAGCAATTAGGTGTCCGATTTGATTGCATCTGAAACAACTCCTGTGTTCAACTTTCGTCTCAACAGTTGTTTCAGATGTTGAGGTTGCATTACTATCCGTTTGTCTAACATATGGTGGGACAAACTGGTTTAGGGGAGAAATCTTTTCAGTTGGCTTATATTCCTCCCCAAGTTTTAGTAATACTACATCTTCTTTTATCTCACTAGATTCGGATGTCTTGTCCGAATTTGATGAGACAGAACTAGAAACAGAAATCTTAACATTCGAAACAGGCTTACTTGTTTCGCTTTGACTAACTTCAGGTTCTTTAAACGAAACTTTGACAGGAACTGTCTGACTAATCTCATCATCAACAGATTTCTGATTATTAGGATTATACGTATAGTTATGATTATATGGTGGTGGAACTTCAGAATATCCAATTCCCCCTTTTTTAACTGGGGAAACGTTGAACACTTACGATGTGATCAAGCATTGCTGAGGAGTTTCTAAATTGTTCAACTTTTTTGTTTAATTCCACCACTTTTACCTGGTAATCAGCTATCTGTTTATCTCTGTCAGCAATTAGTTTGGTTTTTTCTTCTAACACTTCATAACTAAGATCAATTACTTGTATTTTTTCAGCTAGACTTGCTTTAAGACTTCTGATATCTTTTTCACTAGCTTTTATTTTTACCGAGTAACAGTTTTCTCTAGTTTTAGTGTAATGATGATCTTCTTTTAACGTTTTAAATTGAGCGTCCAAACTAACAAACTGATCAGTAATTGTTTTCAATTGTTCAGACAGATTTTCGCATTGCATACAAGGGAGTTCAGAACTTACCTCAGAAAGCTGATCGTTCACTTCTGCCATGTAAGCTTGATTTCCCCCTTCTCCCTCTCGCTTCTTCCAGTTTCGATGTTAACTAAATTTGCCTGTTCGATGACTTCCTCAACCTGTAGATTCCAGTTATACCCACTATTGTGTCTAGATACCATAGCCTTATTCTCACTATCTCCCCCATTCTGTTGTGCAGGCCTGGTCTAGCTGCGTTCGACTCTCTCATTTGTAGATTCCTTGGCAAAGTGACCATTTTGTTGACAGTTATAGCATCGAACCTTTGACTTGTCAAACCCTGGTCTTTCACCAACGAACTTTCTACCCGTTTTCTTCATGAACCTTTTAACTCTTCTTACTATCGTCGCCATCTGCCACTGCAGATCCATCTCTTCCAGATCATCAGCATCAATCTGATCATAGTCTTCATCCAAAGTTGCGGGATCGACTATTTTACCTTTGATGTAATTTTCATAAGATGCAATGAAAGATGCATAGAGGGCAAACTGCTGTTCAGCTGATTTAACACTCATGGGCATCTGTGAGTATTTGTTGGTTTGAGCATTTGATGAAAAGTTACCAGTTGTGGCATGAGGTTTTGAAGAATTATTTCCTGCAACTACGAAACATACATCACCATCCATGTTGAGAGTCACATGACCATCATGAGTTGAGTTTGAGCTTGAGTCTCCCTTTGAGTAGTAAGCAGATGATTCTGACTTTGAACTTGAACTTGAACTAACTTTGCACCGTACATTCCCGGATCCTGAACCTGATCATTTGGTGTCTCTTTCCGAACCATGTTAAGTTCAAAAGTTCATAATTTATTGACTGCTGTTTCCAAATCAATATCGGCAAACTCTTTATCTTCTCTCATCAAAACCGTGTACATTTCCCATTTCGGTGGAAGAGCATCAAGAAGTTTCTCTACTATCTCCTATTCTTTGTATACAATGGAGTAATTGCTGAGTTCAGTCATCAGGTGATAATATCTTGTGATGATATCATCAAGTGATTCATTTTTCAAATATTTGAACACCGAGAATTGGGTTTTTAGTAGCTTAATCTTGGATGCACGTATCCCCACATTACCTTCATATCGGTTTTCTAGAGCTTCCCAAAGCTCTCTAGCAGTTTTGTATTTCTTGAAGGTGTGTAGAATTTCTTATGAAAGAGCCATGGTGATTGCTGCATGAGCTTTACTCTCTGCCTCATACATCTTCTTTTCTTCCTCTTCCATCTTATTGTACTTCTTAATCTGATCACGACCCTCAAACAAGGCCGTTGGTGGAATGTATCCATCTTGAATGCACACCCACATCTTAGCATCTTGATATTTAACATACTGCCCAAACCGATCTTTCCAAGCCACGAAATCGGTACCCTTAAGCATTTTCGGAGCCTTAGTAGCTGAACCTGCTTCCACCTCCATTTTCACCAGTTCCGTAATGTTTATAGAAGTCATCTTTGAAAATACGACTCGAAAACACAAAGAAACCCAAAAATAATATTTTATTATTCTGAACAGTACCCAGTAGGCGAAGTTATGCTTAACTTCGCTTAAGCTTAACTTCGCTTATACTCAACTTCGCTACAACCTTAACTTCGCTTACTTCTTAACTTCGCCTGATGTTAACTTCGCTAAATGACAACTTCGCTTAATTCAAGCGAACTTGTGAGACAGGCGAAGTTAAAGATAACTTCGCTTAAACTTATATCTTCGCCTAAACCCTACAAACAGTGGCGGCAACTTCGCCTGATGAACAAACGGTTTTTGCAGGTTTTAATTTGACGTATTTCGAGGTATGCGAAGGTGTAACGGGTTATATTTGATATTGGGAGATGGGTAGGACACAAAAACTCGGTATTTCAACGTAAACTCGTCCCGCGAATAGTCGAACGAAACGATTTCTAAACTCGTGTGATAATCCCGAACCACATAATCACGAGCAAATGCTCTGATACCAATTGTAGGTTCCCAACCGGATCTACACGGAAATATCTCGTATTACGTAGGTGCGGAATCCCTACGTAAGACGATACGAGTGTTAGACGCGATATACGTTAAACCCAAGTACAAAGACACGTTACAATACTCAATAGACACGTTGTATTGCAACTCCTTTAACACGTGATAGCCAAATCACAATTACACGTACTGAACTCCTTATTTACAAAACAAGCCGTAGCCTAACATATATACCTTTCGACAACTTCGCCTAACATGCTAGGCGAAGTTGTCAATAACTTCGCTTGTTCCACAAGTTTGCTTATAACAGGCGAACTTGTGGGACAACCTTTACAAACCAAAACCAAAACACGCTAACGCGATTACAGACACTAGATACTGAACTACTGACGTCATGTACCAACAACCTCCAAAACTACTCAGGTGGGATAATAATTTTGAGGAATTCAAGTGGCGGTTCATGAACTATAAAAGAATCATAGATTATGCTCTTCTCATATCAATTGAGATTGGTCCTCACATTCCTACTACTGACACTGCTGATGGACCAGTTCCCAAGCCTATATCGGCCTATAATAATGATGATAAAAATATGTTGAGTGTTGATCAAAATGCCTATGGTGTCTTGAGTGTGTACCTTTCACTTGAAATTTCTCAAACTTTAAGGGATCACACCACCGCTATAGGTCTATGGGATGAACTGGTTAACAAAATCGAAGGGAATGTGGAGATGACGAACAGTATGAAAGCCATGTTGAAGGGTGAGTTCAATATGTTCAACCATATACAAAGAGAAACGGTTGGAACTCTCATCCATAGGTTTGAAACATTGATCACCAAGATAAAGAGTGTTGGGATTGATTATGATCAGATTGAAATCAATGATAAGTTGTTAAACTCATTACCCTACACCTATAACAGTAGCATTATCACTATCAAGAGAACCACAAACTAGCGAATAACATATCTATCTGACTTGACTTCCACTATAAAGTCATTTGAGATGGATGGCAAGCTCATATTGGTAACCACATCAGTTCTCTGAATCATGATGGAATTTCTACTGACTCTGGAGTCATCACAACTTTTCTAAGCAAGCTCATCCCACTGTTCATCCAGTTAATGGGGTGAAAATGTTTTCTGCTCAACCAACACAGGTTTCTGCATTCAAAACATGCAAGTTAGCAACCACCGTCTAGTTCAAATTCCTTTCAAGAAGCAGTAGACAAGGTTGTTGAGCAAGCATTGAAAGCTCATGGGATTAAGAAGTCTGAAAATAGTTCATCCTACTCTCCTCCTTATGTTGATGAATCGCATGTTGCATTGTTTCATGCCTTTATGGCAATTCATTAAGATTTGTTACAAGGAAAGCTTCTACGTGCCTTCATTTCAACAAGGAGACATTCCCGAGATCAACAATAAGGATCTGAAGAAAATTGACATCAAGTACCAAATGGCCATGGTTGTGCATCGTGCATAAAACTTCATGAAGAAGTATGGAAGAAAAGGCTTCTAGGATTCTGATGGGAATGGGATTAGTTATGATAAGGACAAGCTTTGATGTTACAACTGCAATGAGATAGGGCACTTCGCAAGGGAATGCACAAACCCATCCAAGCCTACCAACGCATCAAGATTACTGAAGTCTCCAACATCGAAGGTGGAAGAAGTGACAAACGGCCTGATCAGAGCACCTCCTCAAAACATATACTTTCGTGAATCAGTTAAGGGAATTCGTCAAAAGGGAACTTTGGATCAGATTCAAAGGCCATGATCACCATGTCAGCTGATACAACTAAACCAGATTGGGAGGATGACCAATTCTACGAGTTGATCAATCCACTGACCTTCTCTAGGATGTCGTTTGTGAATGAAGACCAGCCTCATCAGGCTCTGCTGCCGAACCATACCAAACCGTCTCAAACATTCCTAAGGTACACAAACTCTACCCTCAAACTTGTATTAATAAGATAGAAAATTATAGGACTCTAATGTTGCATTGATAAATGAAAATCTAAGCATTAAATTCCATAATGATGATTACAGAAAGGTTGAGAAGATTTTTGCCCCGAGAATTAAAACCCATAATAATGATATGGCTAAATTAAATGAGAAATTATTTCAGTTTAACAAACTAGATAAGTTTCTTGAAAGACGTGTAATTGAGTTAAATGCTAAAATTGAGAAGCTAGAATGAGACATTGTCCAACGAAAGATAGCCATGGACAAGTTGAATTAGCGTATGATAAAATGAATGGGATTATTGGGACACAGATTGGGGTGAAACAGAAGACATGTTTAGGCTTTGATCACACAACAGTTCCACCTACATTCAATGAGATATCTCACTTTAGTTTCAATACCCCACCTGAGGACGAAATGGCCTATGGAATTGGTCATGTACAAAAACCTAAGGCATTCATTCCACCTGTTTCCAAAACTGTTGATCCCATTCCTATATCAGCTAATTCTAATGGTGATTTATCTTCCTTAACATGTCATGTAGAAGAGAGTGGGTGTATGGTTAAGGACATGAGTTATGAAAAAAAAAAAAAGAGTGTTAATTACCTTTCTATTCCAATGTGAATATAAAACAATCATTTTTTAACTCGGTATGTAATAATAATACTTTGAAAATACATTGATATCATTTGTGTATGATCATGCAATTTTTTAGAGTGTTGATGTCGGCACTTCTCAAAATACTTTGAATGAAAATGATAGTTTTGTTTCTAATAGTGATTGTGAAACTATTTATGATGAAACTTTCGTTAAAAGTAATATGAATACTAATGTAGTTGATGGAACAACATAACAAGTTGCTCATCAAAAAATTGTAAAGTTGAGGGTGATTTTAATAAAAGAAAATCTTTTGAAAAAGAAAAGGCAAGTACTTCAAGCAAATATATCCCACCTCACAAAAACTCTTTCTTTCAATCAACAAATCATCGGAAAAGTCATCAACTATACAATCAATTTGATAACAACTACTATGGTCATCATCAACAAAATTATGTTGATTCATATTACACAAATGGTTTTGATGATAGAGGTTACAGGTCAGGTAACTTTCATGTTCCTTTCCAAACATCACAATCCCCAGTACATAAAGTGTATCAAAGTTCTAATGAGTTCTATAGGGACTCTAGAAGAAAGTGTGGAGATACAAGACTCACAAGGGCGGGCGAGAAATCTAGCATGGTGAACCTTTCTTGCCCAACTTGTTCGAGCACTTCATATGCTGGGAGTTTGACAACAGCACAATGAAGCAGTGATTCACTGCAAAGACATGCACTACCTTTGCTTCTTTGATGCATGAGCTTGCGGGGCTCAGCAAAGAAGATCTTTTGAAGTTGTACAACTCCCTGCTGGGTACATTCAAAGACGTTCGACGAGACAACAACATGGGATAGTTGAGAAGTTCAACAAGTTTGTGCATTATCTTGTTGACATTCAACTATTCAACTGCGAGGACAACTTCGACTACGAGACCGACTGAAAACAAGAGATGACAGATCGTATACTAAAGACTAGAGGGAGATTGTCGGGTCACATTTTGTATATTAGTCTTTTGTATTTGTTGGGACTATTCACGATGTATTTAGTTAGCTTGTCGGTTTCTTTATTTGTATGTTTGGGGCCGAGGCCATGTGTAATGAGCCCCTTGGGCCAATATAATGTTTTGGGGCTTGGGATGCTTCCCCTATAAATAGGGAAGCATACCCATTCATATACCAACCTTTTGCAAAATCTTATCTTTTTACCAACTCTCCTCTCCTCTCACCTTTCTACTTCGGATAAATTCCAAACCCAAACAAGATTCGAGATCTCGGTTTTCTAGCAGTAATTTCCGCTAGCTAGTAGTGAGATTGATCAAATTTAGTTGTTTGATCCAATCTTAGGAGCTACATAAAGAGTTGTATTACTTGGATAAGGGGAAAGGGGGTGGGTGGATGGTTTTGGGTTGGATTATATTGTATTTCTTAAGATATGGGAAGCAACATTTGCTATAATAATTAATTAGATATAGTACTTAGGCTAGTTACATGTTTAAAGGTCCATGTAACAGTTTGTTGTGTTATAAAATGAAAGAAGCACACTTATGAGTTCTAACTTATTATGTGTAGGCATAATACATATCTATAACTTATTAGAGACTCCAAATATCGAGTTAGGTTATATAAATTTCCAACGCTTTAAATACGTAACACAATATAAGTAACGATGTGAGGTAATGATTTTCAATTAATCAAGACTTGTGAATATGTTAGCATAGTAAATACGATATAAGTTTAGTATCAATGGCCAATAGCATGACTAAAACATAGACATCCAACATTTTATTGATTATAAATGTTTAAAATCACATTAAAAACTAAAAAAGTTGGGCTTCAGGTTTGAAAATTATTGAATGTTACCCGGGCCAACACCAACTAAATATCACGCACAAATAGATGCACACCTTCTTTTTGGGTGAAGATCAAGATTTAAATCTTGCATGAGGTATACTGAAGAATTACTTGTTTGGTGTAGTTTTAGAGTATGAAGTAAATAAGTATATGAGTAGCCGTTAAAAAAACTAATTAAATATAATTATTATTAACATTAATAGTACAATTGTTGTTTAAAAAGAAAACATTAATACTACAATTAATGATAATCATAATACTACAATCAATGATAATATTAGTATTGGTATAAATATTAATACTAATAGTAAAATAATAATAACTGGACGATAAAATGGCAATAAAAAAACATAAATAGATAGAAAGTTTAATGACATTTGAATTGGTATATTAAAAGGGTGATTATTATAAAACAATAATATTGCATATGGTATGTTAAGTAAAAAATGTTAAAAGAAAATAACAGTCGTTCTAATAAGTTGAGGGGATCTAAATATAATATGAAGAGGCTAGACATACCCTTTTTGCCTATAGTACACGCTACAAACATCACATTAATTTGAATGGTTTGAAATAATTTTCTTTCGAATAAAAACGTTTTAACATAATTAAACATTTTTGGTTTATTTTGTTGTGTTGTTACATTGTATTGGTGAGTACTAAATGTACTATAAATCTATAATAATTTTTAGGAAAAATTCCTAAAATGACCCATTTATATAGTGTGGTTTCAAGTTTATCCCCTAAAATTTAAGTTTCCAAATTTGTTTCTTTGGTATCTCGTCGTCGGCGACATGTTAGCGAACACCGACGATGTGTTAACATAACATAGGGTTGACAATGTGTTATGTTGATAACATATGGTAGCAGCGATGTGTTAATGTTTAAACCAGGGTTTCCACGATGCATTAGTTGATAACGCATCGCTGCTACCATATGTTAGCAACATAAACGCATCGTCAACCCTATGTTATGTCAATAAGTCGCCGAACATAACATAGGGTTGACGATGCGTTATTAACTAACGCATCGTGGAACCCCTGCTTTAAACATTAACGCATCGTTGCTACCCTATGTTGGTAACATAAAACATTGTCAACCCTATGTTATGTTAACACATCGTCGGTGTTCGCTAACATGTCGCCGGCGACGAGATACCTAAAGAACAAAGTTGGAAACTTGAATTTGTAGGGACAAACTTGGAACTACATTCTATAAATGGGCTATTTTAAGAATTTTCCCTAATTTTTATTATGTGAATAACTAATTTCAACTTTTTCTGTATTTCATCCCGTGTCTCTGGTAAAACTTAAATCTATAACTATTTGATCGTAAGATATAAACATTTGATATCAGACAAAGTAGTGATTTTCTATAAATCTATAATATACATAACAAAAAATAGGAGTTTATAAGTGGCTATGTTTATTCAACATTAATTAACCTTGATTAGTATTCAAAGAATCTCAAGTCTTGATTATTTATCTTTTCACCCCTAATGTAATAAATTATTGTCGACGAATACACAATAGATTTATCTATGATTAAAATTTTAAGAAGTTTATTATTTCCTCTATTATCATTCTCTTAATACGTGAACGGTGAAACTAGTTAAACTTACTCGGTCAAAACTAGTTTGAAGCTAGGATTACAACGAATTGTAGTACAGTAATTCACTACTAATTTGTCTAATTTCACCACTTGCAGGTGTATGAAAATATAGGAAGGGACCACCCTTGAAAAGTTATGCAATGAAAAAAAAAAGGATTACGTGTATATGATGTTATGCTTTAGTCACAAAGGATGAGCCAACATGACAGATGGTCAGCTAAAATCAGCTTGGAGTTAATGAAATTACCAACCTTCATTCCGTCAACAAACTTCATAAATAATGGACTATGACTACTAACAACTATTGCCTTTTTATATTCATTAATTTTGTGTAGTAAACGATTCACGTTCTACATTTTTTTATAATAAAACTAATGTTTTAATAATTATAGTTTATAAAATTGTTTAGTACTTTTGATTAACTTGCATTAAGTAAAGTATCTATTTCATTACCATTTTATATGACATGTTGTATCTCCTGATCATGCCATTTATGGTCTCAATACTGAGTGACTATAACCAAAATGAGGTTAATTTGTCAATATGTTTGATGTGATTATCCAGTATTTATTGGGTTGTGTTAGGGAAACCCCATACACCCCTTAATATGGGGCGTATAGTGCAATACGCCCCATATTAAGGGGTGTTTTGTCTTTTTCAGTTGTACTTTATATGAGGCGTATTGGGCAATATGCGTCATATTAATGCTTGTTACGCCCCGTATAGTAGAATACGTCCCATATAGGGTACGATATGACAAACTAGGCCTGTTTGTACAGGCCTAGGTTGTCATATCGTACCCTATATGGGGCGTATTCTACTATACGGGGCATATAGGTTCAGTCCAATATGCTTTGTATTACACTATACGGGGCATATATATCAGTTTGAATAATTGAGCCATCTGGCTCCCCCTTTCTTCTCTTTATTATATCTTGAATATGTTCATACACAAATAAATGCACACACAATTCACTGTCCCAAAAAAATAAAATGTGGTGATTCGACAATATGTTTCCTGACAACGAGGAGGAGCCGGGATGCGCGCCTAACGAGTAGCCTAGCGAGTCAGGATTACCTGATTTGAACCAGGTTTCGTTGTATATTGATATAATATAAATTTGTTAGTTTGTTTGTAACTAAAATATGTTACCATTACGTTTGTCAGGAGTATCACCATTACGATAGTCGAGCTGAACAGTCTTATGATCAGCCTAGCGCGCCCGGGTTACCAAATTTAAACCAGGTAATATATGTTTAATATAAAGTCGTCATTTGATTTTTAACTAATACATGTTACCATTACGTTTTTCAGGAGTATTTCGTTTACGAGAGTCAACCTGAACAATTTTACGGTGAGCCTACGTACCAGTTACCTGTTGGCGGGTCAGATTATGGAGGTCAGTCGTCTTCTTCGTACCACATACCAGTAGAAGTTTCACGGTATAACGAGGGAAACGAACATGCTGGGGGGAACTCAGATGATGAAGATAATTATGATGATGATTATATACGCGAGCCGATGGTTTCGTATAAAACAAATAATGTAAGACGCATATTCTTTTTTTTACTATTATTATTATTAGTAGTATTATTTGTAATATTTATTATTATTATTAGTAGTATTATTTATAATATTTATTATATTTATTATTATTGTTAGGATTATTAAATTAATTTTATTATTATCATTATTTAATAATTAAAGTTATATTATTATTATTATTATTATTAATTAACAAATTATTTGTAATTGATTTTAGCTTTTTGAGTCCCGTAAAGAGTTGGAGGAATGGGCTAAAAAGAGAGGACGAGATTATGGGTGTGTTATTGTGGTCCGACGGTCAAGGACAAACGGTGTGGACCTTGCATGCAATCGTGGAGGGGAACCCAAACTGAGGGCCACGATCAGGCGTACCGGTAGTATAAAAAAATGTTGTCCACTCAAACTCCAAGGCAGGTACGATTCGTCAGGTAGATGTTGGAGGCTTGAAGTGGTAAACGAGACACACAACCACGATCCCGTTGTCTTTGAGGCGGGGTACGCGGAGCTCCGGAAAATGACCAACGATGAACTTGATCTGGTTGCGAGGTTATATCGGAACGGTGTGAAGCCCCAAAAAATTCAAGATGCCGTATAAGCCCAGTTTCCTGGTTGCCAACCATCACTCAGGGATTTATACAACTACTTATATAAGCTTAGAGCCGAGGAGAGAATTGGCGATACCCCCATGAAGGTAGTTGAAAACCTTCATAGTTTTACTATATATATAATATATATGTATATATATATAAAATATTTATTTGTGTTTTTAATATTTAATAAAGTTTTATTTAATCTAATGCAGGTACTTGAACACTTTTTCGATAAAAATGGTTTCGTGTACCATACCCGGGAGAATGCTTCCAACGACAGGACGGAGGATATTTTCTTCTGCCATAATAAGTCGCATAAAATGTGGCGTGCATTCCCTGAGGTGTTGTTGATTGACACGACGTACAAGATCAACATGTACGACTGGCCGTTGGTTCAATTTGTTGGTGTAACTTCAACATCAAAGTCGTTCTGTATTGGCCACGCATTTATTATTAGGGAAAAAGAGAAGAACTTCACATGGGCACTCGATAAACTTAAAGAATTGCTCGAGGATCGTATGGAGCCACGGGTGATACTGACTGATGCGGACCAAGCCCTTATGAATGCGTGTGAAGTAGTCTTCCCTAATGCCACCAAAAATTTATGTAGATGGCACATCTCCGAGAATATAAAGAAAAAGTTTAAAAGTCTATATAGAACAGATATCGGGGCGGATTTCGCGTACTGATGGAAGGTTCTGTACCAGTCTCCGACGATCGATATTTTCGACTACAATTGCACTCAGATGCAGCGTCATTTAGAAGAAATGGACAGACGCGGTAAGTGTTTCATGCGTATACAATTTCTAATACTATGGATAAACATTTTATTTACATTTTCCTTTTATTTTTCCAGAGGTATGGTATTATATTTTTTACAACTGGCTGGAGCCGTACAAACACAAGTTTGTAGCTTGCTGGATTGACGACCGCCGAAACTACGGCGAGCACACAACAAACCGTGTTGAGGGTCAGCACGCAAACTTAAAAAGGTACCTCCATGGAACCAACAACACGCTCGACACCGTTGCGAGGGATGTTCTTAAACTGGTTAATAGTCAAATGGCGGAAATCGGTGGAACGTTTGAAGAGTCCCGTTCTAAGGTCATGGAAGAACATCGACGACACGGCTGGTTAAAAATGTTAATTAATAGGGTGTCGATTAAGGCTCTTCAACTGATTGTAAACGAGTACCATTTGATAGAGAGGTTGCGTGACGGGGGAGCTTCATGCGGCCACCATTTGTTTACGTCTACAGGGTTGCCGTGTGCTTGTCGGTTAGAGGGATACATAGTTGAAAACAGATGTATTCGACTAGAGGATGTAGACCCATTCTGGCGACGGCTAAATTTTGATCCAGCGTATCCGCAGAATGAAGAACCGGACTATGAAGCAGGGGTAGAGAATATAATGAAAACACTTTCGTCAATAACCGATCGCCATCAAAAGAAAAGTATTTTCTCGAAGCTGATGTTTGTTTTCCAGGCAAATCAATTAAGAAAGAGCCTGAGAAACGAGAGGACCCCAAAGGGGGCCCCAAAAAACAGGATCCCCTGAGACACATCTCCTACACCCCATTCTCTTCCCATGTGCCCACACACGAAACCCCCATCCCTTCGCTGTCTCGTTCGATGTCCCAGTCTCAGTCACGCTTTAAAATTCCGACCGAATTGTGTCGTTGTATCGCCGCAATGCGGCGGGTTTTACCTAGTTATTATTATTACTATTATTACTGTTATATATTATTTTTAGTTAATTATTATAAATATTATAATTTAATTTAATTTATTATTATTTAATTGTTACAGATGGAGGACGAGGTGGAGATGGAGATTGAGCATGAGCAGGCGCAGGAGCAGGGCCAGGTGCCAAGGCCGGTAGAGGGTGATGATATACTAGCTGGGTACCAATATCTACAGTTTCAGGCCAATAGCGACGATTCAAAAAGGTATATGCGCCTCCGAAGGCTGACACCACCGCATTACAACACGGTCATAAGTTGGCCATTTTTAAGAAATTGTGGCGCAGAAGATCGAGCGGACCGAGTATGTCGTCGCGAATACACCATGGAGTCGATGCTTTAGTATGCCTTACTCTGCGCACCGAGAGCTCACGTTGGAGGTGTACTCTACTATACGTGTTAGGTAAGTATTTTTTTTAAGTTATATATTATATTGTATAGTATTGTATTATTATTATATTATTAATGATATAGGCCGAGAGCGGCGGGTGCGGTTGAGATTCCGATGAGGCAGCCAGGTGCCGATACTAGTCATTTTGAGATTTATTTCCGTATGTTCGGGGACGACATTCACCTTTCTATGGAGGAGTTTGCCGTTATGCTCGGTTTATACACGTCGGCGGAGGTACGACTTCCGCTTTACACGGATAGCATCCACCAGTTACCGGACGACGTTTTGCGGGTTTGGTGGAGGGCGATTAGCGATAAGCCTTTTGGGGATAACGCTTTGAAAGCCAGGGTCTCGGCTATCAGGGACCCGTTACATAGGTACGTTAAATATATTATCATTTATATGTGACAATCGTCAATTTCAGGTTAACTCCGTTAACTCCGTTAACTCAACTCCGTCAATTCAAACTTTAGATCACTGAATCTATAACGCACACCTCATTACATTTAAACTAGGGTTTAAATGACGCTTGACACTTACTACATGTGTAGTCTTTCGGGAATTGCACCGAAACGCAAACGAGTTGACGCAAACGATTAGTGAATAAACAAAAAACGTCAAAACAATAATTATGTGATAATTATGTGTTAGACATATGTGTTACTTGATTATGTTATGTGGAATGCTAAACAAGAAACAAGAACCCAATTAATTAAGCTAGAGATGTAACATTTGGAAGTTTAGGGACTAAAGTGTAACATGTTATTATTATTAATATTATAAAACCCTAACCTCTCCTCCCTCTCCCTCTTCCCAAAACCGACGGCCAAACCCCCCCCCCCCCTCTCCTCACAATCGGTTCACACACACACACATACCTCTTGGATTTTGATCTTGTCTTTCACAATTGAAGCATCCTATATCCGTTTCTAGCCATCTCCTACCTTCCTATTGCTTGTATTGGTGCTTTTGAAGGTATAAATTACAAACCCTAGGTCCGATTTTTCCTATGTATGGTGTTCATATGATTCTTGTTGATTTGATGGTGTATTGATGATGATTTGATAACTAGTTTTGATATTATTGCATGTTAATTGTTGTGTCTTTGAGTTTGAGATCAAACAAAAAACCCTAACCATGTATGTAATGTGTAATTGATGTGCATGGATAGTGATTATGGAGTCTAGAGTGTTATATGAATGAATTATGGTCCATAGATAGTTAATATGTTGAGTTTGGATGCAAACAGTTTCTGGACAGATTGTGTTATTGATGTTTAATTGACTGTAACAGGGTGTAAATGTGAAAATTGGTTGAGATAATTGATTACTACAGTAAACTAGGTTGAGTCTAGTTTCTAAAGAATATAAATTTGCAATTTTTGGACGTGTAAAAGTTAACGTTTATGATTTTACAAAAACGTTGTGCAAAGCTGAGTTGTTAGACCTGCTGTTAGGTTATTTTGTAAATGTTATATCTCATGAACTAGGAGACCAATTGGGTTGGTTCCACTTCTGGAAGTTGACTTATTGAGTTAGGAACCTAACCCAAGTGGTCTTGCATTTTTTGGATTTTTCATTTAACGGGAATTTCAAATAACATTCTGTTGCGCATGAATTTGACTGTTATGAGCTTGCTGTAGTATTTTGATCATTATGAGAAATCTATGTGGAATAAAAATAAAATAAAATATGTTCTGGAAACCTAACACATGCATGCTTTAGTGATGATTTTTGGTAAATTAATTGAGATGCTATGATCGGTGAAATAGTACAATATTTCAAGTAGAATTTCTGTCTCGGTGAAACTAGCTGCTGAATTTTGTGAAAATGCATGAAACATGATAATTGCTAGTTAATTGTTATGTTTTGACCAATTTGCCCCTGTGGGGAATACTTGCTATATAATTGTTATGTTTTGACCAATTTGCCCATGTGGGGAATACTTGCTATATAATTGTTATGTTTTGACCAAATTGCCCTTGCGAGGAATAATTGCTAGTTAATTGTTATGTGTGACCAAATTGCCCTTATGGGGAGTAATTGCTAGTGATGTACATTATTAATATATGGCACGTAAATAATTGCTCACACACGTATCGTATCACAAGTGTACTTGTTAAAGTCACACACGATTCACAAACGAAACACGAAACATGTTATGTGCATAGGTATTATGTGCCGAGTCTAGAGACTCGATAATAGTTCCGACACTTAGAAAATCTCCTTGTTGTTTTAGAACGCTAGAGAGAGTTTTCTGTGACGCGCATCCTTTGGTGAATTATTTTGGGAAATTCTCGCAATCAGTGAGTTCACTTACCCCTTTTTAAACTGTTTTCAAACGCTTTTCACTTGGGGGAGATAACATACTCCGAAAATGCATTTAAGATTTTGTTAATATAGATTATATATCACTTGTAAAGACTAAGTGGAAAACGCGTTAACTAAAGTCCTTCATTCACATCGAACCGTTTAATATTGGATAATAGCGAGTCATTGTTGAGTAGTACTACTGGGTTTGACAAACCCCACCCAACGCTAAACTCGACTGGAGGTCGAGTGGGTGTAATCTTGGCTAAACACATACCATGGTCGGGATAGACCTGGTGGCAAGGCAAATGATAAACAGTCAGCTTCGGTGTCGAATACTTAGTAATACTTGTTTTATAGGCTAGCTACCTATGGATATATAATTGACATAACACTATCTGGTAACGCAAAACGCTGAACGCAAAACGCTGAACGCAAACGCTAAACGCTTTATTTTATATAAACTTGTGAACTCACCAACCCCGTGTTGACACTTTTAGTATGTTATTCTTAGGTAGCCGAGGCGGGCGCGCGGTTTAGGATCATGCATTGCTTGAAACACTTTTAATTATGCAAACTTATTTTAAACTGTTATCATTGGGTTTTAAGTCGTCCTGCGTGACGCAACATTTGTTTCTATGGTTTTACGCTTCCGCATTTAATTACTCGTAAACGTTTTATGGTTTGATTATAACTAATGAATCCGATCCTGTTAGTTCACACCCTCTGACGGTAAAACTCCGTTAGTGGATTTTGAGGGTGTGACAGATTGGTATCAGAGCCATTGGTTATAGCGAACTAGAAGCTGCATGCATACTAGACTATAACCGCGACGACCTATTAGTTATAATGATACACACTGCATAGATTTGTGTAGTTTTTGTTATCTTATCTCTTTACCCCTTTCACTCATACGCGCGCATACACGGCTTACCTGTAGGGATGTCGACGCCACCCTCATCATCATCCGATCCGATGACTCATGCTCACGGGAAAGAACCGCAAATACCTCCCGCATCGCCACCCCCGAGTAGTCCCGGAACTCGAAGCTCCCGCACCGAAGAGGTATCGCTTATCTGGAGGCATGTACGAAAATGAAGTTAGCTGGGATTGGTACCCTAATATGATCAGACGTATGATCTATCGTGAACAAGTTCCCCCATTACCACCCCCGAACCATCCTGCTTACCCCAACACCCTACCACCCATAACCGAACCTGTAGAGCGAGTTCTCGCAGCTGTTGTTTCATGCTTGGAGCGTGACGTGGGTTACATGCGCTATACGAGAGCGAACGTTTCCGGACTGTTAAAAGACGGAACCGAGACTAAGGAGGAAATTGCCCGCATGGCAGCGACCATGAAGGAAATGCAGGAGGCTAGTGATCAACAGATGAAGATTATGAGAAAGATGCAAGCCGAAATAATAGACTTGCAAGAGCAACTCCAAGTAGCAAGGACCCGAACCGAGATAGCTCTAGAGCGTTGCGATGTCTTACAAATGCAGATTGCTCAGAACGCAGCCGAACCTGAGGCAGAGCCTGAGGCAGAACCTGAGGCAGAGCCTGAAGAGGAACCCGAAGAAGATCCCGAAGAGGAGCCTGAGGAGGATCCCGTGGAAGATCCCGAGGAGGAACCTGAAGAAGAACCGGAGGAAGAACCGGCAGAGGAGAAGGCACACTCAGAGGTGTCCTCAGACGATGACATCTGAGAATGATAACACCTAGATGTCTGGAAGAAACGCTGGACACAGACGTGGTAACATCAACTTGACTGCAGCAGAACTCCAAACTCCGCTGAACGACCACGCGGCAGCCGCTCTAGCCGCACATGTTCAGAACCAAGCTGGAGGTCCAATTGGAACGTGTACCTTCAAGAATTACCTTGACTGCAAGCCCAGTACGTTTAAGGGCACTGAGGGAGCTATAGGCTTCCTGCGTTAGGCTGAGAAGGCCGAATCAGCATTTGAGATGTGTAATTGTTCCCCTGCCAGTAGGGTCAAATTCGCTGCTGGAACACTTGAGGATTCTGCCCTCACTTGGTGGAATTCGAACGTGCAGATCCTTGGATTGGAACTGGCTAACGCTATGAACTGGGAGGAGTTCAAAAACATGATGCGAGAAGAGTACTGTCCGAGAGAGGAGATTGCAAAATTGGAGTCAGAGTTTTGGTCATTGAAAATGGTGGGTTCAAAAATCGAGGCCTACACTACCCGTTCTCACGAGTTGGCCGTGATGTGTCCACGGATGGTAGACCCGCCGAGTAAGAGGATTGAAATGTATATTGATGGGTTAGCACCGCAAATTCAGGGCATGGTGACGTCTTCCAGACCAGCCACGATTCAACAAGCGATCCGGTTAGCTCACAAACTGACGGATCAAGCAGTGACCCAATGTGCGCTACCACCTAGGGGTTCAACCACTAAAGCCCGTGACAACCTGAGCACTGACAACAACAACAGCAACAACCCGAGCAGCGGAAAGAGAAAGTTTGACAACACCAGATCCTCATCCTTGAACCCCCCACAGCAGCAACACTACCAAAAGCCCGAATTCACCCGGAGCTTCAACAATCAGAGTCACAACAATAATAACAACGGTAGCGGGCAGGGTTCGAGCGGCTATGCTGGGAGATATCCGAAGTGCAACAGGTGCAACTATCATCATGCTGGCCCGTGTGACCGTGTCAAGTGTCAGAGATGCGGAAAGATGGGTCACCAGGCAAAGGAATGTAGAGGAGACCTTGCGGCAAAGGGTGCTCCTAAACCACCCATGACAACCAAGGGATGTTTTGAGTGTGGACAAGAGGGACATTTTAAGAAGGACTGCCCTAAGCTGAAACAGAACGACAACAATGGAGGTAATGGAAGTGGCAGTGGTGGTGGAAACAATGGTAAAGGAAGAGCTTTTGTTATTGGGTCGGGTCAAGCCCGCAATGATCAGTACGTGGTGACTGGTAAGTTCCCTGTGAACGATTGTTTTGCTTCTGTATTGTTTGACACTGGAGCTGATAGGAGTTTTGTGTCGAAAGCCTTTAGCCAACTCTTAGACTTAACCCCAACCCCGTTAGATGCTAAGTTTCCTGTTGAATTAGCTAACGGTAAGACTATAGTAACGACTCATGTACTTGCGGGATGTAAGTTAAAACTGTCAGGTCATGTCTTTGATATCGACCTTATTCCTTTTACGCTTAGTAGTTTCGATGTCGTGGTCGGCATGGACTGGTTATCCGAGAACCGAACGGAGATTATATGTCACGACAAGATAGTCACATTACTACCCCTTCCGGCGAGATCGTTTCGATCCGGGGCGAGAAAAGCGGCATGACCACCAGCGTCATTACCCTCATGAAGGCGCAGAAGTATCTACGAAAGGGTCATCCGGCAATTTTGGCGCATATTGTTGAGAAACCCGTGGAGGAGAAGCGAATTGAAGATATACCGATTGTGCGAGATATTCCGGAAGTTTTCCCGGAGGATTTGCCTGGACTCCCTCCTATACGACAAGTCGAATTCCGAATCGAGTTGACACCCGGTGCAGCACCTATAGCACGTGCCCCGTATCGGCTCGCACCGGCGGAGCTTCAGGAACTGTCCACTAAGTTGCAAGATTTGTTGGATAAGGGTTTTATCCGACCTAGTTCATCGCCATGGGGAGCCCCTGTCTTATTTTTCAGAAAGAAGGACGGGACTTTCCGAATGTGTATCGACTACCGGGAGTTGAACAAGGTGACGGTCAAGAACCGTTACCCTTTACCCCGAATTGATGATCTGTTTGACCAGCTTCAAGGATCGAGTTATTACTCGAAGATCGATCTGCGATCCGGTTACCATCAGCTTAGAGTGCGCGAGGAAGATATTTCAAAGACGGCTTTCAGAACACGGTATGGTCACTTTGAGTTTTCGGTTATGCCTTTTGGTCTAACCAATGCACCAGCCGTATTTATGGATCTCATGAATCGAGTATGCAAGGCGTACCTCGACAAGTTTGTGATTGTGTTTATTGATGATATTCTCGTCTACTCCAAGGACAAGGCTGACCATGAGGAACACTTAGGGTAATTCTGGAATTATTGAAAAAGGAACAACTGTACACAAAACTCTCGAAATGTGAGTTTTGGCTTCATGAGGTTCACTTTTTAGGACATGTGATCAACGAGAATGGTATCCATGTCGATCCCGGTAAGGTAGAGGCCATCAAAAACTGGGAAGCACCTAAGACCCCGACTGAGGTGCGACAATTCCTAGGACTGGCCGGCTACTACCGGCGTTTCATCGAAGGGTTTTCAAAGATTGCTCAACCCCTCACCGCTTTGACTCACAAAGGCACTAAGTACAATTGGGGTGACGCGCAAGAATCCGCTTTTCAACTGTTGAAAACCAAACTCTGTAGCGCCCCTATTCTAGCCCTACCCGAGGGAACAGAGAATTTTGAGGTACATCGTGACGCATCGATACAAGGTCTCGGTTGTGTGCTGATGCAACTCGAGAAGGTTATAGCCTATGCCTCTCGACAACTACGGATTCACGAGAAGAACTACACGACCCATGACTTGGAACTCGGAGCTGTGGTGTTTGCACTTAAGATATGGAGGCATTACTTGTACGGTACCAAGTTTACCATTTACACCGACCACAAGAGTCTCCAGCATATCTACGATCAGAAGGAGCTGAACATGCGACAGCGTCGTTGGGTCGAGTTGCTTAAGGATTATGATTGTGCCATCAAGTACCACCCTGGCAAGGCCAATGTAGTGGCCGACGCTCTCAGTAGAAAAGAAACCGATAAACCCAGGCGAGCGCGAGCATTGCAACTCGCGATTCATGTCAGCTTACCCGATCAGATTCGCGATGCACAACTTGAAGCTTTGAAAGATGATAATCTTCCATCGGAACTCATGCGGGGCATGAGCAAGCAACTTGAAACCAAATCGGACGGGGTCCGATATTTTGAGAACCGGATTTGGGTTCCACGATACGGAGAGTTGAGAACTCTAGTGATGGACGAAGCACACAAGTCCCGATATTCTATCCACCCTGGCTTAGATAAAATGTATCATGACATAAAGGCACTTTACTGGTGGCCAAATATGAAAGCCGACATTGCCACCTACGTGAGCAAATGCTTGACTTGCGCCCGAGTCAAAATAGAATACCAGGAACCATCTGGCCTGCTACAGCAACTGGAACTTCCAATGTGGAAATGGGAACACATTTCAAGGGATTTTATCACTGGATTACCTAAAACACCGACGGGATGCGATACCATCTGGGTGATCGTTGACCGGTTGACTAAGTCGGCACACTTTTTAGCGATTAAGGAATCGGACAAAATGGAAAGACTGACTCGCGTCTACATGAAAGAAGTAGTGTCTAGACACGGAGTGCCTGTCTCAATCATTTCCGATCGAGATTCTTGTTTCACTTCGCACTTTTGGAAGTCACTACAGAGCGCACTAGGCACCCGTCTTGATATGAGCACAGCATACCATCCTCAGACGGATGGGCAAAGTGAACGAACTATTCAGACCTTAGAGGACATGCTGCGTGCCTGTGTGTTGGATTTCGGAAAAAGTTGGGAACCTCACTTACCTTTGGTAGAGTTTTCGTATAATAACAGCTACCACGCAAGTATTAAAGCAGCGCCGTTTGAAGCACTGTACGGACGGAAGTGTCAATCACCTCTCTGCTGGGCAGAGGTGAGTGACAGCCAAAATACTGGTCCAGAACTAGTACTCGAAACTTCAGAAAAGATTGTTCAAATCCGAAATCGCATGGCAGCAGCACGAGATCGGCAAAAGAGTTACGCCGACAAGCGCCGAAAACCTCTCGAATTTCAAGTGAACGATCGAGTGTTACTCAAAGTCTCACCTTGGAAAGGTGTGGTTCGCTTTGGAAAGCGAAACAAACTCAACCCACGATATGTTGGTCCTTACCGGATAACGGAACGCGTTGGTCCGGTGGCGTACCGGCTGGACTTACCAGCGGAACTCAGCAGTGTACACAATGTTTTTCACGTATCGAATTTAAAGAAATGCCTATCCGATGAAACTCAAGTAGTCCCTTTGGATGAACTGCAAGTTAATGAACAATTACGCTGCATTGAAGAACAGTTGAGGTTTTGGATTGGGAAACCAAAACGCTCAAGCATAGCAAAATTCCAATTGTTAAGGTTCGTTGTAACTCGAGACGTGGACCGGAGTTCATGTGGGAACGCGAGGATCAAATGATGAAAAGTATCCTCACCTTTTTGAAGGGCTGACCAAACACAGAAAACCGCGAAACCCGGCAAACCGTCAGAAATCACCGGAGGTATGAATTAAATTTCGGGACGAAATTTCTTTCTACTAGGGGATGATATGACAAACTGAAAATTTTTCTTACTTTTTCAGACACTCATAACGACTTGACTCAAATTTTCGGGACGAAAATTCTTTAACATGGGAATGATGTGACAATCGTCAATTTCAGGTTAACTCCGTTAACTCAACTCCGTCAATTCAAACTTTAGATCACTGAATCTATAATGCACTCCTCATTACATTTAAACTAGGGTTTAAATGACGCTTGACACTTACTACATGTGTAGTCTTTCGGGAATTGCACCGAAACGCAAACGAGTTGACGCAAACGATTAGTGAATAAACAAAAAACGTCAAAACAATAATTATGTGATAATTATGTGTTAGACATATGTGTTACTTGATTATGTTATGTGGAATGCTAAACAAGAAACAAGAACCCAATTAATTAAGCTAGAGATGTAACATTTGGAAGTTTAGGGACTAAAGTGTAACATGTTATTATTATTAATATTATAAAACCCTAACCTCTCCTCCCTCTCCCTCTTCCCAAAACCGACGGCCAACCCCCCCCCCCCCCCCCCCCCCGCGCTCTCCTCACAATCGGTTCACACACACACACATACCTCTTGGATTTTGATCTTGTCTTTCACAATTGAAGCATCCTATATCCGTTTCTAGCCATCTCCTACCTTCCTATTGCTTGTATTGGTGCTTTTGAAGGTATAAATTACAAACCCTAGGTCCGATTTTTCCTATGTATGGTGTTCATATGATTCTTGTTGATTTGATGGTGTATTGATGATGATTTGATAACTAGTTTTGATATTATTGCATGTTAATTGTTGTGTCTTTAAGTTTGAGATCAAACAAAAAACCTTAATCATGTATGTAATGTGTAATTGATGTGCATGGATTAGAGTGTTATATGAATGAATTATGGTCCATAGATAGTTAATATGTTGAGTTTGGATGCAAACAGTTTCTGAACAGATTGTGTTATTGATGTTTAATTGACTGTAACGGGGTGTAAATGTGAAAATTGGTTGAGATAATTGATACTACAGTAAACTAGGTTGAGTCTAGTTTCTAAAGAATATAAATTTGCAATTTTTGGACGTGTAAAAGTTAACTTTTATGATTTTACAAAAACGTTGTGCAAAGCTGAGTTGTTATACCTGCTGTTAGGTTATTTTGTAAATGTTATATCTCATGAACTACGAGACCAATTGGGTTGGTTCTACTTCTGGAAGTTGAATTATTGAGTTAGGAACCTAACCCAAGTGGTCTTGCATTTTTTGGATTTTTCATTTAACGGGAATTTCAAATAACATTCTGTTGCGCATGAATTTGACTGTTATGAGCTTGCTGTAGTGTTTTGATCATTATCAGAAATCTATGTGGAATAAATATAAAATAAAATATGTTCTGGAAACCTAACACATGCATGCTTTAGTGATGATTTTTGGTAAATTAATTGAGATGCTATGATCGGTGAAATAGTACAATCTTTCAAGTAGAATTTCTGTCTCGGTGAAACTAGATGCTGAATTTTGTGAAAATGCATGAAACATGATAATTGCTAGTTAATTGTTATGTTTTGACCAATTTGCCCCTGTGGGGAATACTTGCTATATAATTGTTATGTTTTGACCAATTTGCCCCTGTGGGGAATACTTGCTATATAATTGTTATGTTTTGACCAAATTGCCCTTGCGGGGAATAATTGCTAGTTAATTGTTATGTGTGACCAAATTGCCCTTATGGGGAGTAATTGCTAGTGATGTACATTATTAATATATGACACGTAAATAATTGCTCACACACGTATCGTATCACAAGTGTACTTGTTAAAGTCACACACGATTCACAAACGAAACACGAAACATGTTATGTGCATAGGTATTATGTGCCGAGTCTAGAGACTCGATAATAGTTCCGACACTTAGAAAATGTCCTTGTTGTTTTAGAACGCTAGAGAGAGTTTTCTGTGACGCGCATCCTTTGGTGAATTATTTTGGGAAATTCTCGCAATCAGTGAGTTCACTTACCCGTTTTTAAACTGTTTTCAAACGCTTTTCACTTGGGGGAGATAACATACTCCGAAAACGCATTTAAGATTTTGTTAATATAGATTATTTATCACTTGTAAAGACTAAGTGGCAAACGCGTTAACTAAAGTCCTTCATTCACATCGAACCGTTTAATATTGGATAATAGCAAGTCATTGTTGAGTAGTACTACTGGGTTTGACAAACCCCACCCAACGCTAAACTCGACTGGAGGTCGAGTGGGTGTAATCTTGGCTAAACACATACCATGGTCGGGATAGACCTGGTGGCAAGGCAAATGATAAACAGTCAGCTTCGGTGTCGAATACTTAGTAATACTTGTTTTATAGGCTCGCTACCTATAGATATATAATTGACATAACAATATCTGGTAACGCAAAACGCTGAACGCAAAACGCTGAACGCAAACGCTAAACGCTTTATTTTATATAAACTTGTGAACTCACCAACCCCGTGTTGACACTTTTAGTATGTTATTCTCAGGTAGCCGAGGCGGGCGCGCGGTTTAGGATCATGCATTGCTTGAAACACTTTTAATTATGCAAACTTATTTTAAATTATTATCATTGGGTTTTAAGTCGTCCTGCGTGACGCAACATTTGTTTCTATGGTTTTACGCTTCCGCATTTAATTACTTGTAAACGTTTTATGGTTTGATTATAACTAATGAATCCGATCCTGTTAGTTCACACCCTCTGACGGTAAAACTCCGTTAGTGGATTTTGAGGGTGTGACATTATATTATATCGTATTGTATTTAAATATTATATTATATGATATGATACTATACTATACAGGTATCTTCATCGCCTTATTGCCACGTCTGTCACGGGTTGTAATGGGGGGCACGGAGCACTGCAATCTCCGTGATCTATTTTTTGTGCGATGCCTGCTGACCCACACACACTGCAACCTGGCGCGATGTTTTGCAGATTATTTTTCCTGTTACTACTGCCGAAAAAAGACTGGGTCGTTGATGGGTGGCCCATACATCACCCAACTTGCGATTTCGTTGGAGTACGGAGAGCGGGTAGCTACTTTACTTATCTCCGCGATCGATCCGCGCCCGATGGACCAATCCCGTTGCTCGAGCATGCATATCGTGAAGTCGTTTATAGGACCTGACGTGCCAAGATATACCGTCTCGTGACCGGGCAGTCGGCGCGCGCCCCTTACGTCCATGTGCCTTTAGTCGAGCCTGCCCTGATAGCAGCAGCGGAGGTCCAGGTTGTCGACCAGCCTGTCGACGAGGTGGAGGATGCAGGTTGGGACACAGATGCTGATGTCGACGCACATGAGGTACGTTTATTACATTATCGTTTAAAGTTTACTTTTAATTCGTTTATTTTATTAATTAGTTATTTTTTTATATTAGCCACCGCCGCAGCACGTCCCTCGTACTTATCGGGCAGTGCGTTTGGATCTTGGCACTGACGCCAGGTTACAACACATGGAGCGGGGGATGCTAGAGATGCAGCGGGTGCAGCTGGAGATGCAACGGTCGACGCTACAGTCCCAGCGTCAGATTGGCTGGGTCGTCAGTTATCTCGACGCTTCTTATCGTGGTGAGAGGTACGAGATACCACCTCCACCTACTCTTTACCACGAGGCGAGCACGTCGGGCGTTAGACGCGGACAGGGCGACGACGTGGACGACCACGTTGATGTTCACGATGCGGCGTTTACGGCCTCCGGCGTCGACGACAACGCCGTTTTTATAGTTTGTATATATTTTGTTTTATTTTGTACAAACTCGATGTTTTGTATATGATAACGTTTTGGTTTGATGTATATACGTGTTTATTGTTATGTTAAAAAAATTTTGTTATAAAAACACATATTTTTAAACAAAATTATTATATAAAAACAACAAAAGAAAAACAAAAAACAAAATAACAAAATTAAAACTAAAACTTAAAACATAAAAAGAAAAATGAAAAACATAATAAGACAAAAGTTGATGGAGTTTTACTAAAAAAACCCCTTAATATGCCCCATATAGCTCTATATGGGAGCATATTGAGAGGTTTTTTAATAAAACCCTATGATATCTCTTGTAAATCCCTATTTATTTGCTTCATTTTTAACATCATAGTACTGTTAATGTTTATTATTATAATTTTTCCAACACAATCGTCTAGACGGGTGTGTGACATCATCCATTGTGTAAGCATTAAGCAATCAATATAGTATGACTTGAGTTGTGTTGTATTTGAAGAATTGATTTTTAAAAAGATTTTTCCAACACAAGCGTCTAGACGGGTGACATCATCTATTATGTAAGCATTAAGCAATCAAGATAGTATGACTTGACTTGTGTTGTATCTGAAGAGTTTATTTATAAAAAATATTATGTAAGCATTAAGCAATCAAGATAGTATGACTTGACTTGTGTTGTATCTGAAGAGTTTATTTATAAAAAAATATTTTTGTAAACTTTAGGATTTTAATATATATATATATATATTATATTTAGCAAATTAACTGAACCTTAAACAAAATTAAAAAGTTAAAAATGATCGGGAAAGAGAGATACATATATTTCATGTGACCCATGTTTGATTTTTGTTTTCGTTATTTAGTTTCAGGTTTTAAAAGCATCAGATGATAACGAGAAATTAGACGAGTAGCTGACTTTCTTCAGTTGGATACTTGACTGAACGATTTTTATCTAGTTATACGGTCATACATTCGGACGAATGTCCACAAAAGTTGGTATTATGTGAAGGTGTTTTCAGGATAGAAAGACAAAGTTCATCGTTAAAAAAATAATAATAAATAAAACAACGGAGTTTTTGTTAATAACTTTGGAGATTTTTTTCCGGCAAAATTCTATCCTCAATTAAAAAAAAAAAACAATCAGATTCCCTTAATAGTTGTAAATTATCCTAAAACGAAACATGAGCAAAAACATGTGAAGCATACACTTAAATCGACGATTCAAGAGTCGGAAAACTTGAAAAACTATAAACATCAACAACTCCGGCACCACCACCGTTTTCCATCACTTGACTCCTCGCCGGAAACTTCGAAATCCCAATCGCAGAACCCCGGTGTGCATTATCAATCAAATAAGCAGAAGTATCCAGCGTCGGCAGCAGTCCTTGCACCTCGTTGAAAACCGGTCGCCGGAGTCTTTCCGGTTCCGCCAACCTTCCGCTCCCTTCAAACTTCACCCCGGTCACCTCCTGCACCATCTGCCTGAAGTTCGCCGGATCCGCTTGGATGTACGTCGTCATCCACTTCGACGCACGCGACTTCCGCTTCTTCGACGACTTCCCGATCGAAACACTCGCCCGGTGTTTCGATCCCGGAGTTTCTGGCTCCGAACCGGACCCGGATCCAAATCCGGATCCGGTAACGGTTGAAGCGGAAGCCGAAGCAGAAGCGCTAGAGTAAACGCTCTGCTTCTTCGGCCAACCAGGCGCCGCAACAATCGGTTGAGTGAAAAGCGATTGTTGCAGCGCCTTGGTCAGAGCGGATTCCGTTTCCACTGCGAAGTCATTGGCAGGGAACCACGGATCCGCTATGGAGGGACGGAACATCCATGGGTCAACAGCTGCAAAGTTGTCGAAGGAGGCCATTGTGATTGTTGATTAGTTGTAAATGGAATAAAATAAAGGAAGCATTTGGGATAGGATGGAAACGGTGAAGGGGTAGTTAATAAATAGGGGAAGGAAAACGCGGTTTCCGGGGACACGCGTCGAGTCACCATTTTTGTACGGAAACCCATCTGCTTGCCAGTACACCTTTGACTTGCACAACCTTAGGCTGAGTGGTGGGGGGGCTCTAACGGGGCGCGAGTGGAGGCTCCAGCCAATAATATTGTGACGTGTGGCAGAGAGAGAAACTGGATAAGATGGGTGTTGGAGCCCCCGCTGGAGCCCCTGGCCCTGGTGTGGAGGGGCTTCAGCAGGGGCTCCAGCGGATTTTTTTTTTATTTTTTTATAAATATATTCAAACAACGTATTATTAAAAAAACTCATAAATTATTAAAAAAAACACACATTAAAAAAAAAACACATTAATATCTAAAAATAAAAAAAAATTAAAGTACTAAAAAAACATTATTCTTATTCTTCGGCTTGGTCTTCTTCGATCAACCTCTTTCGGATACGTTCCTTTTGCTTTTCCATCAGCATTTGATCGACCGGATTTAGGTTACTGAAGTCTCTTGTAAGGAAGTCCAAATCTCTCATTCGACTTTTTTCCTTTTTGTTATTAGAGACCACCTCCATGGTTTTGTTGAATTTATTGAGGGATTCAACCAGATCGACGATGTTTACGGCTCCCCCCTCAGCCGGTTTTTTCCCCTTGGCGTCCCGTCCCAATGGCCGCCTCCTCGGCGGTGAAGACGTTTCCTCCCCCGCAATGTTTAGGTCGAATCCAACGCGGCAATCCGACGCGGCAGAAGTGCTATACGCTCCAGACGAACTAGTTTTAGTCCGTTTCGGCCCTACTTCCGCATCATGGTCCGGCGCCACCAGCTCAACCCACTTGGAACACCTTTTCAACCTCTCCCACAACTTTACATCGTCCCACGTCTTCACCGTCCCATACCTCCGCAAACACTCCTGCTTCCACTCTTCGACAGTGAAATTGTAAACCGCCAAATCATCACTGCCACTTGGTCTCATACGACCGGCGTTCCTGTTGAAAAGATTAGTAAACAAGCCGACAAATTTTCTGATTTCGGACCACCGACCCGAAATCATATCGGCGTTTCGCTCTGTACTCCCAACGAGCGTATAGAACGTCTCCCTAACCTTTGTCCAAAAAACCTTGCTTTTTTGGTAGTCGGCTGCAAAATGAATAATTAAATTAGATTTCCAGTTAACTTTTTTATTTAACTTTTTTATTAAAAATCATTTTTAAAAACGTTAAAACAATTACCGCAACGCCGATCCTCAGAAATGACTATCCAAGCCCGACACAAGGCTTCCTTCTCATCCGATGACCACGGAGTGGTTTTCCGTTTCGTCCTCGGAGTCGAAGCCGGTCCCGACCCGTCCGTTGCAACTTGTTTTTTCCGGTGGGCGCGTCTTCTTTGTCCCGTAGCTTCACCGTGTGATTCTTGTGTCTCCGGAACAACAAAGTTAGGAGACGGTTGTATGTTGGATGGTTGAAAGCCGGATGTTTCTTGCGACCCCGAAAAAAACATCGATTGGTCTGGTGACGACCATAAATCGTCGTAACTATAACCTGAATCTAGGTTTGGGTACCAATTTCCAGCCATGTTTTAAAAAAAAGGTTTGGAAGATGGGTTGATTTTGGGTTTTTTTTAAAGTTGTGGTAATTGTTTTATGTGATTTTGGGTGTGGTATGTGATTTTGGGTATGGTAATTGGTTTAGGTTTATATATAGGAAAAACAGATTTTATGTGAATAAAAATATCCAAGCCCAACGGCTCATTTCTCATCCCAACGGCTCTTTCACGCATTCCCACGTCCCTTTACGCCTCAGCCTTCCCGCGACCAGCCTTGCGCCCGCCTTGGTTCCCGTGCTCGCGCCCCTCTCGCGCCTCGGTGGTGTGGTGCTCGCGCCTGGGGGCGCGAGCGGAGGGGCTCTCGCGCCCCCACTGAAGCCCCACACCCCTCAGCCTTAGAGATTTAATTCCCCTTACTATCATTTTTAATTTTAACAATTTGGTTAATAATTAATGGCATTAAAACTCAGTAAATATTCTCTCAAAAAAACATATGATATCAATTTCATTTCTGCATATCAAATCTTTGACTTAATATCACTTTCATTTTAAACATGATGATAAAGTTGTTAGGGTGTAAAAAATATGTCAATAACTTAAACTCTACATACAATAACGGTTAGTCGTTGAAAAGATTAAAATAAAATCATTGACGTGTGAAAAATACATAAAAAGTCCTAAATTAATGTTTGTATGGCAAAGTCTTGTTTAGAATTTATATATGTGTTTATTTTTTATGATAAAAGCTTGTTTACTTTTAAATAGGTATAACATGATATTGAAAATTTTAGAAAAAAAAAAACAAGAAAAGTAAAGGAAGAAAAATGTTTACTACCTTATTTAGATTAATTTAAATTTAAAATTCTATCTATTAACACACTTTTTACTCCTATTACAGCAAATTTTTGCATCGTTTAGAAAAAAAATGGTTAAATTAAATGCATTTAATTCAAAGATTTTGTTACAGAAAAAATAGTTTAGTTGACTTTTTATGTACTTTTATTAATTGATAAACTTCAATGCACAGTAGGTTGTGTAAATAAACTCATTATGTATATCATGAAAGATATTAAATCATATTACTTTTTAATTTTTGTTAAATGCATCCTTCTCCGTTTAATTTTACTAAGCATCCCTCCTCTATTAACTTTTACATTAATACGATTAAGATTTTTTTATATTTTTCTTCTCCATTTTGTTATATTTTATTATTATTGTTAATTTTCAGAAAAAAAAATTCTATTTTTTTAAAAGATTTTTTTTTATTTTTATTTTTATACTTATTATAAAATATTTTTATTTTCTAAATAAAAAAATACGTCTTATTAAAAACATTTTTTCTTATTAAAAATGTTTTTTTCTTTTTCTTTTATATATAAATGTTTATTTGGAGAATGTTTTTTTTCGTTTAGC
Organism: Bidens hawaiensis; assembly: GCF_021521415.1. Lineage (NCBI taxonomy): Eukaryota > Viridiplantae > Streptophyta > Magnoliopsida > Asterales > Asteraceae > Bidens > Bidens hawaiensis. The sequence continues at coordinate 14,205 of NW_027496480.1, read as the reverse complement.
CGATAGGAAAAGTAATAAAAACTTTGACTGTGACTTTGACTTGTGAAAATTAAATAAAAAACCAAAGTTAATGTTTGTATAGCAAAGTCTTGTTTAAAATTTAAATCATGTGTTGATTTTGTTATGATAAAAGCTTATTTACTTATAAATAGGTGAACATTTTTTTTTATAACGACGACTTTCTTGTAACAACTTGTTTACTTTTAGATAGGTGAATAGTTTTTTTAGAATAACGATTTTCTTGTAACAACTTATTTGCTTTTAGATAGGTGAACACTTACAATATGATATTGAAAATTTTCGCAAAAAAAAAAATAGAAAGAAAGGTTTACTATCTTAGTTAAATCAATTTAAATTTAAAATTTTGTCAATAAATACACTTTTCACTTTTAGTTTAATAAATTATATGCTTCGTTTAGAAACAAAGTTAAACTAAATTCATTTATTTCAGAGATTTTGTTATAGAAAAATTAGTTTAGTTGACTTTTCATATACTTTTATTAGTTGATAAGTTTTGATACATTTTGGACCCAATTACAAATTTTGTCCTTTAAAAAAAGTCAAATTACGGTTCGTGTCCTTTCCTTGCAGGCGGTGTCCTTTAAACTTTTTTTTTCTACACGTTATGTCCTTTACGCTAACTGGGTTAGAAAAACTCAGTTAAATGCCCTCACGTGAGACGCATGTGAGGGCATTTTTGTCTTTTCACCACCTGCAACTTCTTCCTCTTTCTTCTTCATTTTTCTTCTTTATTATTATTTTTCTTCATTTTTCTTCTTCATTTTTCTTCTTTATTCATCCACTCCCACAATAACCACCACCAAACGCCGATTCACATCTCTTCCGACTCCCACATACTCCCAAACACCAATTCCCACCATGGATTCCGGTCTTCCCGCCGCCGTAGACGCCAGATCCGGCGGTAAAATATCAAAACGGAAACCAATTTCCGCCAGAACCACTCCGTACGACCGACCGGAACCCTCCAATTGGCGTAACGGCCTTCTTTTTCCGGCCAAAATCGTCGCCGGCGGTGCAAGTAAACTTATTTCGTCGATTTGGAGCCCTAAAACTTGGGGCTCAAATGGGTTGTCTTCAGAAACTGATTCCGATTCAGGTTTGTGTTCAAATTTGGGGCATTTTTGTGTTCAAACCCTCCACGTCATCCTTCCCAATAACCCACACCAAACCCTTAATCACCATCCGCCACCCAACCCCTAATTCATGAACGGCTCTGATTCAATACACGCACATCCACCAACGGCTCCATAGATTGATATATAAAAATTAGGGCTTGCAACTACAATGCAGATAATTGAGAATCAATAAGGGATTTGGGTTTGCAAACAGTGAAATGATTTAGGGTTTGGGTTTGGATCTTTAGTGGCCTCCCAAATCTCTATTCAATTTCAACCTTCTGCTGCCGGTGGAAATTAGTGGTCGCAACAGCAGGTGATGGGTGGTGATGGCGGTGGTGGCATGTGGTGGCTGGTTGGTGATGGTGGTAGTTCTGAATCTTATGAATGTTATAGAGAGAGAGAGAGAGTGAGTGAAGAAGATGAATGTTATAAGAGTGTGTTGGTAGGATGAAAGAAGAAAAATGAAGAAGAAAGAGGAAGAAGTTGCAGGTGGTGAAAAGACAAAAATGCCCTCACATGCGTCTCACGTGAGGGCATTTAACTGAGTTTTTCTAACCCAGTTAGCGTAAAGGACATAACGTGTAGAAAAAAAAAGTTTAAAGGACACCGCCTGCAAGGAAACTTAGAAAAGGACACGAACCGGTTTTTGGCTTTTTTTAAAGGACAAAATTTGTAATTCTGTCTACATTTTGGGTTGTGTAAATAATTTCATTAGGTATATCATGATTGATATCAAACCATTTTATCCTTTTATTGTTGTTAAACGTATCCTTTTTCGCTTCATGTGTACTTAACATATCTCCTTCATCAACTTTTACATTAATAAGATTAAGAATGTTTTTATTTTTTTTCTTCTTAATTTTGTTATCATAATTATTTTATAAAAACATTTTTTTCTATTTTTTTAAAGTATTTTTATTATTTTTATATTTATACTTATTATAAAATGTTTTTACCTTTTTAAATAACTACATACGTCTTATTAAAAAGCTTTTTTCTTATTAAAAATGTCTTATTTCTTTATTTTTATATAAATGTTTTAATTTATTTGGAGTGTGTTTTAATAACGTTTAGCCATTAAAAAATAATAAAATCTTTAACCTGTGAAAAATACATAAAAAGTCCTGAGTTAATGTTCGTACAGCAAAGTCTTGTTTAAAATTTACATCTTGTGTTTTAACTGTTATAATAAAGCTTGTTTACTTTTAGATATGTAAACACGTTCACTTAGGCTATATGTAATGGGGCGTAGATTTGGGCGATTTTGGGCGCGAACATTCCCCCCGGGCGACTTTTGGGCAAAAAGGGGCGGGGGCGGAGTAGGGGGGGGGGTTTATCGCCGTGGAAGAAGAATAAATATTATTATTATATGTATGTGTATGTATATATATGTATATGTATATGTATATATGTTGTGTGTGTGTATATATGTATATGTATATATGTTGTGTGTGTGTATATATATGTATATGTATATGTATATACGTGTGTGTGTATATATGTATATGCAAAATGAATCATAGAAACAGCCCGAACCAACAGAACCACCCATTCCCTCCTTTCGGTCAACATCATGGTTCGCAAAACCAACCGAACGTGAACTTACAATGGAACCCGATGAACCTAAACCAACCGAGCTATCCGTTTCAATTTCCCGACCCGAAACTAAACATGTACGCCAACCGAGCTATATGTTTTTTTTATATTTTTAGTTATGTATTTTTTAGTTACGTATTTTTTTGTATTTCTTTTTAATTTTAATGCATTTTTATTTAATTATTTGAAGAAATTGCTTTTTATTTGATTAGTTTAATTATAAAAAGAAAATAATAAAAAAAGATACTGTGGGCCCAACTTGTAGCCCATACACCAATACATCCCAAAAACAAATTCGTCCCTCCACGTGTCACAATTCGCCCCCAATTATAGCCCCTCCACTACACATAGCCTTATAATATGATACTGAAAATTTTAGCAATTAAACAAGAAAAAAGAGGAAGAAATGTTTACCATCTTATTTAGATAAAATTAAATTTTAAACTATTGTCTATTTACACTATTCACTTCTATTTGACAAATTATGGGCTTTGTTTAGGAAAAATAAAAGTTAAAATTAAAGGCATTTATTTTAGAGACTCTTTTATAGAAAAATTAGTTTAGTTGACTTTTTATGTACTTCTATTTGTTGATAAGTTTCAATACATCTTATGTTGCGTAAATAATCTCCTTAGGTCATGAAAGATATCAAATCATATTACTCTTTTATTGTTGTTAGACGTACCCCTTGTCCCTCGCTTAATTTTTACTAAACATATATCCCCTGTCTAGTTTTACATTAATACGATTAAAATATTTGTATATTTTTCTTCTCCATTTTGTTATCTTTTATTATCTTAATTATTTTTTGACAACATTTTTTCTGTTATTATAAAAGTATTTTTGTTATTTTTATACCCATTATAAAATATTTTTACTATTTTTATATAACTAGATAAGTCTTTTTTTCAAATGTGCTTTTTTTCTTATTAAAATGTTTTATTTTTTTTATCAAAGATAACTTAATGGTAGTATAATTTTTCTTAAAAAATGTATTGTTCTTTAATAAATTTATGATTAAACAATATACAACTTGGTCAACAAGTTTAGTTTTTTTCGACATTAATCTTATGCATCTGAATCTGACAAATTTTTTTTTTAATTTTTTTCAAAACGATGTAATATCATTATTCTTTAAATACATTATAAAAAAAATTTAAGATACTAGTTAGAGATGTTATTAGAACAATTTGTAAATTTTATAAAGAAGCCATTTTAAGTTCTTTATAAACTTAAAAAACACATTTTTATATTTAGCTTAATATAACATTTTAGTTTCAAATAAACTTATTTTTTAATGTTTTTGTTTTCTAAAAAGAAAACTGTTAATTTTTTTTAAATAGTGGAATATGACAAGTTTTGAATTGATTTTACAGGGGGTGTGGTATAACTAGTAGAAATTGGGGTACGTTTAGTTTGATCATAAATAAACATATGAAATGTGAAATTAATTTATCCTAATCTTAGCATTAAATAAAAACAAAAATGAATAAATATTACACAAATAGTTTAGTTACCCGTGTATTACACATGCTGAAAAATGATAAGGTATAACAATTTCTCATAAAAAAATAATAATTACACTATATATTATAGTGATGAAGGATTTGGTCAGAAATTGTTCATAAAGAAAATAATTCAATGAAAAAGTTTCCATCGGGTTTGAAAATACATGAATAATGTATTTTAATTTTAAATTTGAAAACACTATCCTTTAAAATAACATGTTTCAACTCAAATTAATTAGGATCATAACTCTTTTTCACTCGCCCGTTTTGACCCGGAGTAATTTGATACTCTTTTAGAACAACTTGTATAGACCTGAACTTATTTTACACAAAAAACACATTGACCTATACTAGTTTTGAACCAAACACAAACCGGGCCCGCATGTTTAAATTAATATAAAACTAAGAATACATGAATAAATTTTATTTTTAAGTTAGAAAATACCACGATCTAAAAAAACACGATTCGAACCATAACCCTCTTTGGCACGCGTGTTTTGACCGAACCGAAATTATATTCTTTTAAAACAACCCGAACACTTTCCCTTCATAACGTGTTTTAAGCCGAACTAATTTTACTAAAAAACAATTAACATGAACTAAATATGAGCCATACCCGCCCGTTTAAAGTAACATAAAAACTATAAAGACAAGAATAATAAGTTTTTCTTTGTTTCTATATATAAACTTTTGTGTAACATTGTAGCTTTTGCATTTGTGCATTTGTTTTTTTAGAGTCATGCAATGCAAAAGGTTGAATATTACACACACATATAAAATAACAATCACCATAAACCGTCACCGTATCACCATCCAAGGATTTTAACTTTATTAATATACTCTTACACACTATCTGAGCCTCAAACTCAGATAGCCAATTCATTCCCAAAACCACATTGAACCCTCCTAAGGTCATAACATACAATGTAACAGGGAAGTCTCGTCCCTCTAATTCTATCTTATAATCCTTAACCATTCTTAATATTCTAACCGAGGTCTCACTCGCGATTTCTACTTTAAAGGTTTCAGGCACACGACAACATTTCACTTTTTGCTAACTTACTAAATGTCGTAGCTACAAAGCTTCTATTCGCACCCGAATCAAATAGTACCGAAGCAGAAATACCGTTTACTAGAAACGTACCTGTCACAACATCTGGAATCTGTTTGGTCTGCTCCTGAGTCAGCATGTAGGCCCTAGTCCTCGGTCTTACTTGTTCAGCATCCTTCTTCTCACTTCCTCCAGCGTCACCTCCAGTGCAAGTTCTTGCTAGGTGACCGGTCTGACCGCATCTATAACATGTGGGCTTTGCATGGCAATCCTGAGGAAAATGCCCCATCTTTCCACATTTGTAACATGCATTTGAACCTAGCTTGCACTCCCCTCCGTGGGACTTTCCACACTTGTGACACACGTCAGAACCAGTACCCCACTTGCGCTCACCAGCGTGCATCTTACTACAAGTCTTGCACGACATCTTCTCCCACACTTTCTATCTCTTATCTCCGGGGTTCCACAACTGAGTACAGGGTCGTTTAGCAGGAACAACCCATTTCTTCTCTTTCTTCTCTTCCACCACCATCTCATCCACAGCCAGATCCTCGTAAACCATCTCTGCGAGTTCAACAGCAGAGTCAAAAGTAGCAGGTTTACTTGTCTTGATCAAGGTGCGAACGTTCTATGGTAGTCCTCTTACATAACACTTGATCCTTTTGGCCTCAGTATTCACCATGTCAGGCACCAACCTAGACATGCGGTTGAATTCAGTAGTATACTCGTGGTGTGTCATCCTTCCCGCCTTCAAGTTTAGGAACTTCATCTCAGCCCTTTCAACCTCAGCATCAACACAGAACCTTCTTATCACAAATTCCTTCAGGTCATCCCATCTCATCGCCTTGACTTCTTCTTGAGTCTTTCTCTGCTCCACCGACTCCCACCAGTACATAGCTTCATCTCCAAACGATTGGGTGGCATAACCCACTGCTTGGTCATGACGACACTCACTAATTTGGATAACCTTGTCCCTGGCGGTTATCCATTGGTGAGTAGCGACTGTGTATCCTAAACCAGTCAGCTTCGGCGGGTCACAACCTTTGAATGACTTGTAGTTACACCCGCCTCAGCCTCTCTTTCTGTCATCAACTTTCATAGACCGAACTTCACTGGAGTCACCTTCTCCATCATCAGCCTTCTTACCGTCATCCCATGCCCTCTCTTTTAAGGTTGCAGGTTCATCACTGCAGCATCTACAGCTTGAGAAATGGCTCCCTGCACAGCAGGGTCAAGTTGATACCCTTCATTGTTTCTCGGATTCCGTCCAACTGCACTTCCTTCTTCCCTTGTGTTTGTAGCTGATTCTACAGAAGGTTCTCGGACAATACGTGGCCTACCATGACGTCGAGTACAACCTCCTTGACTGGCGATCTTTCTTGCTCTAGCCATTCGTATTCTATAAGGAAACACAAACGTCACACTTAAGGAATTATTTAGTATAAAGATAGTAAGGCTAACAGGTAATAATAGTGACTAGCTGTGATTAGCTGATCACGTTACTCTCCGTGTCCTATACACTTCCATTTGTGAGTCCACTTGTGCTAGTTCTACTTATAACAGTTAGACAATCACACAGTTCATATAATCATATACTACTATCCCTAGAATTTAAGCTAACTTCCTCACACATTCTTACATTACATGTGAAATTAATCACATACTTTATCTTTACTTAACTTTTTTGAGCGACACATGGCTTTCTTGAACTGACATCTTCTTTCTTTTCTTACTTATGTCCCATTCTCTGTTCGAGTCCAAGCATGTTGGATGCTTATTTTTCTCGAACTTATGCTCTGATACCAACTTGTAAGGCCCCGAACCCGGTGCCCTACTTGGACGTTGGATTTACTCATAAACACAGTTCTATATATCAGAGTTAACTAAAACTTTCGCGGAATATTAATAATAGTCAACCGTTCATTACAAATGTTCACAAAACTTGTATTTTAAAACATAACATAAAAGATAGTATCAAGAAATAGTGACAAATCTTCTAGTGCCAGCCTCTTCAATCCTTCCATGTGTCCCTCTCAAACCAGCTGTCTCAGTCTATTAAGCTGCGCACATACTAAATGTCAGCTACACGGATTGGGTTCTAGTTAATTAGGCAACACACATTACATTAACATCTTACATAAATAAGTATCCGAAGATACATACCTTTATCTTTCCTTACATACTTACATACATACTTTCATCCTTTCTTTCATACTTACATACATACATACTTTCATTCATACATATACGTTTTAAAGAGCATTATGCTCTTTAACCTTCGCAGATATTATTAGGGTCTGTTCCCTACATTCGCAGATATTATTAGGGTCTGTTCCCCACATTCGCAGATATTATTAGGGTCTGTTCCCTACATTCGCAGATATTATTAAGGTCGTTCCATAAATTCGTAAATATTATTAGGGTCCGTTCCCTGTTTAAACCATACCTTCCATCCGTTATATAACCATACATACCTTTCGTTATATAAACATACTTTCGTACATACTCATTTCATTACGTACTTTCATACATACATATTTCATACTAGGCATACTACACATTACCTTCCCTGTCGATATGTGAAATATCCGAAGATCATTCACACTCCGACAAACATTCATTCATAACATTCATACATACTATCACATCAATAATTATAGCATACACTTACCATTTAAGGTAAGTGTATTAACGTTCACATCGAATATGAACACAAACCCGAAAACATAACAAGGAAGTGGGGCTAGAAACTCACCTGAGTCATGTTACGTTCACCGTTAATGGTTATTCCTTTCATTAGCTGTGCACGATTAACTGTACAACAATTACACTTATCAATTAACTATCACTACCCATATCGTGTTTCTAGTTTAATTATACCCCTGAGCGAACGGGGGTCCGGGGCCCTCGCCCCTGGCAGCAGGGTTCTAGGGGCGGCAACCCTTAGCGGGGTCCAAGGGGCAAAGCCCCTGGTTGGGGTCGAGCTGCCAAGTCAGCTTGGAAAAATTTTATTTTCATTAACTCTCTTAACTCAATTTTCATTAGAATTCTTAATTTATTATTTTATTTTCTAACTCATAAAGTTTGAGGGCTTCTTTGAAATTAAACCATTTTATTCTAACTCTAGGGACCTTTCGGTCATTCTTTCAAAGTCTAATTCGTTATCCAATCCCTTAACGAATGGGGGCTCATAAAGAATGAACTCATTCGTTACTTCATAACGAATGGCCACATATGGACCCTCATAGCGAACTCACCTTTATAGCGAATTGGCCTTTATAGCGAATTGACCTTTATAACGAACTGACCTTCATAACGAATGGACTCATTCGTTTGGTCTAGCCAACGAATGGGAGTTCATTTGTTAGTTCTTCGTAACGAATGACTTAACGAATGTAGCTAATTCGTTATTCTTTCTTAACGAATTGGCATAACGAATGAGCCTAACGGATGAGGGCTCATTCGTTAGTTTTCCTAACGAATTTCATCGTGAATTCGTTACACGCGCCTAGGGTTAGGTCAGATAATGTCAGAAACATTCTCTGACATCCTCAAATTCCGCGCCGTATGCCCGCGGCTGCCGTGCCGAAAAACCGGGCGGTGGCCGGAAAAACGTATTTTCACCGTTTTTCACGTTTTTTTCCCTAATCGATCTAGATCCGAGTTAGGGTGACCCCTAAGATCGTCTTTTGATCGGTTGATACCCGATTCCATTCGGAGCTCGCGACTTTAACGGTTGAGGGTGTCGGTTTATTGTTTCGCGACTAGATCTAGTGGGTTTTGAATATATACGAGATCATAACATCATTACCTCGGATTGATGCTCGGTTCCTTCTTTGGGTTCGGCTAGAGAAAGAGAGAGATATGAGAGAGAGCCTAAGTGTGTGTTTTGGGTGATGTATGGAATGGGTGAGAATGAGTGAATTAATGGATAATTAAGATATATATATATATATATATATATATATATATATATATATATATCATGAGTCATGGGCTTAAGACCATGGTCTATCTTAGTTTCTTATTAACCCAAGTCCATTACCCATATTTATTTAACCCAACACAAGCCCATCTTATAATAACTAATATTATTATTTTATTAACCAAAACAGGAAACGGGATGTTACAAGTAATATGCAATGATTAAATAATTGAACTTCAGTTTTCTGATGAGTTTTTTAGTAAAGACTTATTAACGAAAATAAATATTTCCAGCTTGACCCCATCCAGGGGCTTTGCCCCATGGACCCCGCTAGTGGCTGCCGCTCTAGAACCCCGCTACTAGGGGCGCTTCCCCTGGACCCCCGCAGCTAAGGGTTACAAAAACTTAGTAGTATAGTATAGCTAGAAGTAGTTAATTGATGCTATGATTAATTCACAGTTAGCTGTGCACATCTCAATAAGGGCATAACAGTAAATTCAGAAAAGAATCGCCCACAGTTGACTTTCTAGCCCCATTTCCTTGTTATGTTTTCGGGGATGTGTGCATACTCGATGTGAATAGTTAATACACTTACCTTAAATGGTAAGTGTATGCCATATTGATATGTGTGATAGTTATCAAGGTTATTAATGAATGCTTGCCGGTACGTGAACGATCTTCGGATATTGCACGTATCGCCAAGGAAGGTAAGTGTTAGAATATGTAATTGTGTATAAAGTATGTATGAATGATAAAGCAGGGTATGTATGAAATGAAAGTATGGTTTCATGGAAAGAAGGGTACCGAACCCAAATAATATCCTAGGTATTTAGGGCGAAATGCTCTTTAAAATGAAAGAATAGTTATGGATGTACTGTGTGTGTTAAAGAAAGAAAGTATGAAAGAATAAACGTATATATATATATATATATATATATATATATATATATATATATATATATATATATATGGAATAATGATAAACATGTTAAGTATGTAATACGTACCTTCGGGCACATGTATGTACGTATGTTATTTGATTAACTAGAACTCACTCAATGTAGCTGACTTTTAGTATGCACGCAGGTAAATAGACTGAAGCTGCTGGCTTGTGGCATCTGAAGATTTGTCATGATGTTTAAATAAGATATTTTTATGTTATGTTTTTAAACACAAGTTTGAATGTTTTGCAACGAATGATTGAAGTTTTATTTATTCTACGAAAGTTTAATTTAACTTTGATATTTAGATCTGTGTTTATAAATAAATTCAAAGCCAATGTAGGGCACAAGGAAAGGGGCCTTACAAGTTTTTGTTTTAGTTCGGTTTTTTCGGTTTATATTTTTGTTTGGTTTTAGATCGTTTTTTTATTTACTACGCACCCGTATAGTCCTGCTCCAGATTCAAAATGTCATGTATGATGATCCATTTTATTAGATACAATTAACCACTTAATTTAATAGTATATCTATATTTGAAACATAGCAAAAAATGATTAACTTGCTCCTTATTATTGGCTTGATAGTTATATTATTTATTCTTTCCTTTGTGATTATGTCAAGATTAGTGATAACAATTACCACCCGGTACCCAGTAGTAGTTAAATATGTGAAATGATTTAACTGGATTTAACCATTAAAATATAGGTACTAAATATAGGATTTATAAGAACATATGGTAGTTTTTCTGTCTTCATCTTTATCATTATACTCAAAATCACAACATTTTCTTTCTCAGTTTCAATTAAAATAACAGTTTTTTATACTTTTATAAATCTATGTATTTTCTCTCGTCCATTCACAGCCATTTTTGAAAAATATTAAAATTGAAAAATTGGTTTTAAATAATCTCAACTATGTCATGTTGGCAAATAAGAGTCACAACTAAACATTTGGTTGGTGGCGGTCCCAACTAAATGTGTATTTATTTCCAACGGTCTGCCATTAACGAATGCTTAACTTCTTTAGTTTGATGCTTACGTTTCACGCTTAGTTGTAAAAAGTTGATTATGTGGCTGATGCGTGCGTGCGGTGGTGGTAAAATTATGAAAGGATGGATTATTTAGCTTTTGCACAAGATGTATTTTAAATTTATAAAAGTGATTTCTACGAAGACTAAACACACACAACATAGGCAAGTGTACGTATCGTATATGTAGAATAGTATTGGTAAGAACCAAGTATCGATCCGTGGACACAAATGTTTCTAATAATGAATTGTTGTTTTACTTTAATCGGAGGTTTTAATCATTTCGAGGTAAATTTTGAACTTTTTATAAACTATAAATACGTATATATAATATATAGGTGACCAAGACGAGAGATTCTAAATAAGTAATTCAATTATATGAAGGTTACCATCTAAGATCAAGAATCCACTCCATTTTATCATTGATAATTAATACGTAAACATGTGGTAAAACTTACCGTAATAATATATGATAGATAGCTCCTCATTTCTAAGCGAGCATCTATGAAAAAAAGGTAGTAGTATGCGCATTTTAAAGTCGACCCTTTCCTAATGTCATGCTACCTCGAGAATGTCAATTTAAGTTGGCATGTAGTTTCGTAAAGTAGAAAGAGTAGGATTGACTCCGATTTCTCAAATACCAATTCTAACAACTTCGGGTGATTGTAGTTAACTCACACAACATCCCCTTGGTTGATTTAAGTAGGTTATACTTACACATTCCATTAACATATGATTTCTTTAATTAGCATGATATCCTAAGCAAAGCCATTTTCGGATTACCAACACTTAGAGAAATAGATCATAACTTATATCTCATCATTTCTAAATACAATATAAGGATCCATGTTCCGATAATTTATCAAAGTATTTCTATCTTTCAAGAACACTAATCGATCATGAATTATTGCCAATAGAATTGACAATCACCAACTTTGAATTGTTGATCTGAGATGGTGAAACATTTCTCATCAAAATATAATTGCAAGATAATCATGTACCTTACTAGACTAAACCACATGTTTTGTATATTAATCAAGTAAAAAAAATATTTCTTTATAGATTTAGATGGTAAGTGGAGTTTAGCTCATAATGAGCATAGTTATTAACATTAGAATGGATGATGATGACAAACACACGATTAAACTAGAACAATCTAACCAAATGTGGATGAATCTTCCTTCTTAATGATGATGATGATGATGGTTGATGATGATGATCTCCAAGCCTTCAAACTCTTTACTAGATCTTCAATATGAGTGTTAGTGGGTATTTTTATAAGTGAAAACCGGATAGAACTCTCTTCAAGGCACACCAAATGAGTGCAACATGAGCTACTATTTATAGGCAATCTGGAGTGAGGGGCACGGCCCCGTGATTACGTGGCACGCCCCCGTGTTTTATTATAACATGTGCCTGATTTGTTTTGTCGTTTCTTTTGTCTGACCACGGCGCCGTGGGCAAGGGCACGGCCTCGTGCTTTTGTTTCTAGTTTTTGTCTTTTCTTGTAGTTTTTTTTGTCTTTTCTGGTGTTCATAAGCACGGGGGCGTGTTTCTTGAGGCATGAGGGCGTGTTTCTTGCTTTTCTTGTGTTTCCTTCCGTTTTTCTTCGTCTTTTCGCTTGTTTCTTCATTTGGGACTTGGTTTCACCTGAAATTGTATTTTATTATGATAAGTAGCCTTCTGTTCTATGTTATTTGATAGAAATTGCAGTTTTTAGAGAATATTTGATGCTAAAAAGATGTATAAATTTATGTACATAAAACATTCCCATACTTGAACATTGCTTGTCCTCAAGCAATCTATTTATAAATACTCTCTAAAAACAGAAAGCTTGGATTATATCCTAAACATCCCCTAAAAGAGTTCCAAGAAAATGGAAACAAAATTACCAACCTTAATTCATAAGAATATATGTAGTGATAAATAAAAAGGAAATTTTGTTTTTATGAGCTTCTGTTTATGCAGAACGTCACGTCCTCACAAGGTTCACTCACACTCGGTTTTATATCTGATCATACCTGTGATTTATGTATGTGAACACTCTTAGTCAATACGTAACCTGTGATAAATAAGCTTGTAACAAGTTCAAATCTCCACCTTTTTGAAGGGTTGCATAAATCAGAAGGTAATAATGGTTGGTTTTGGGTGAGAAGGGATTTTGATATTTTGTGGTGGTGCAAGGGTTAGGGTTAATGATGGTGAGGATGGTAAATACAACTTTTTGTTGATTGTCGGGAGTCTTAAGATGTCTTCAATGGTTAGCTCTTTCTCCCAATTGCTGAAAATTAAACTTTTTTTTTGAAGTCTATATTACAAATCTAGTGACTCTTTTAAGGTAGATCGTCAAGACCAGTTTTGTCGAGGATGTGGATTAGTTCTTCCTCAATCTTGTTCTGAACATAACTTCCAACTCTAGTGGATCATTTGGCTTTGAGCCTATTATCCCCCACCCTCATTAGTTCAGTATATTCATGCTGAGACTGAGTTTGACTTTTTCTACATCTTCCTTCGTGGGACCAGTTTCCGCAGCCTAAACATCGTTCATATCTTTTTGCTCTTCTCTTCATTGCGTTTTTGGAAACTCCACAAAATGGTGGCCTTTGTTCATCTTGGCGCCACTTTTTCCTCATCTCATTGCTAAAGAGAAATATCCTCTTCCTAAGTTCTGGAGGCTACCTAGGCTTTGTGAAATGTATGCAGCAAAGGAAATTGAAATCGAAAGAATGCATTTCCAGTTCTTTAGGGTCTGCCGGTAAAAAACCAGTGTTGTATTTTACCGGTGAGATGAATAAAGTGGTGAAGGTTTTTGGGTTTTGTGATTTGGGGAATGGTTTGAGGGAAAGGTGAAAACATTACCTTCTTCTTTAAATAACTCTTCGTGCGGTCTTGAAATGATTAGTTGTGACAATTTCTAAATTACATGAAACATTTGACTCACTCAAAGCTTTCAAAAAAAATATTTATATGGCATGAGGTTTATCTCATAGTAACGGAGGGATTGGGTATAAACGCGAT